>NW_019384903.1:96283-105854 GCF_000671375.1 Centruroides sculpturatus
CCACACCCTGGCAGGGCAAAAAAATCCTTAGTTAATTAATTTTCATTATAGACAGCTTTATAAAAGTATAAAAGATCTCATAAAGTATTTTTCTGAGATCTGTCTTTTCAGGTAAATTACTGTACACTGTGTATTCATTAATTTTCATTTTCACGTAGTAAAGGCTCTATGCCTTCATAAAGGACGTACTTTTCCTTTGTTTAGGGGTATTTGGGCAGTTTATTCTCTGTTATATTCTCAAGTAAACAATACATACAAGTACAGTACAGTATTTTCTGAGGAAACACTCGTACTTATTTTTTTAACTCCATTCCCGATAACCCAGCATTTTCACAAACTCGGACACCCTTCGGTCCACATTAGGCCAAGTTTACAAGGTTCTACTGTAATTAGAAAATAAAAAATTAATTACAATTCACAAAACACAAAAACTATCATATTAATGTAGTTTTAGCTTTTTCTCCTCAAGTGTATTTTCATTTCAATCTCTTTTTCTTCCTCTTCATGAAGTTTTCTTAGCATTTTCTTGTGTTGTTTTAAATCCTTAAGTTGTTGTGTAAGTTTTCTTCTTTCTTCAGCCCTCAATGCCTGCTGCTTCTGAATATCTTTTTTCTACTGCAGAGATGAAATATATTGCTGTCTAGATCATCTCACTGTTAACAACATTTTCTGGTTTATATTTACAAGGTCTGTTCAAAAATATGCGAACTGTTTGAATTGCGAGGCTCCAGTTGGTTCCAGGGAAATCAGGTTGATGTCGCAAGGTTTGTACAGATCATCTGGTGTTTTGCTATGCAGCATGACCCCTAATGTGCATTTTTTTTATTCTTATCAAAAATTTTATTATAACTTTTTATAAAGAAATTTTAAATAAAAATATTTGGATACTCAGTGGTGTCTTACTTATAAAAGGAATCATAGCCTGATAGTTTAAAAAGAGGAAGGTCAGAATCAGTCAGAGTCACACATTTCAAATTTGCCACAGTTAAATTATTTGTTTATCGACTCCACTACACTGGTTTTACATCCAAACAATGACAAAAGTTATTTTTTGTGACTAAAATACATTTGCGTTAATATAAATAATTGAGGAAAAGTCTGGTGCTTGAAATGCAAAACCAATAATCCAGATTGATACTGATGTTATGGAGTGAGGTTCAGTTGTCTATAATGAAAATAGAAAATTATATTTTCTTAATGACAGAGTAAATGGTATTGTGATGTTTTATTAACTGTACTATAATGCATGAAAACTGCATATTTATAGTAAGAGGATAAATGGCATTACTAGCAGATACATTTCAAGTTGTGAATAAATACAAAATTAAAATAATTTTTATTAGAATTTGAAAATAATTTTACATACAAATCGCAAAAATATATTAAAGCATCTTGTATAGCTTACCTGTGTAATAATTGCGTCTAATCCTCCTGTGCCCCATGCATAATCCGCAGGACTACTATGCAGGTTTAAGAAACTAGATGAAAAAAAAAATACTGGTATTATTTCAATGTAGATCATATGACAATAATAATTTATTTACATTCATATCCCTAATCAATCTACTCAAATTCTATACATTTACCAATTTTTTTTTCTCCAGCTTTTTAAATAATAAATGCTTAATCTTAGTTCTTAAGAAATAGAAATTAGACATTTTCTTGTGTGGTAAAGTTTAAGAATTCATACAATAATATATTTATAAAAATATAACAGCAACTATCAAAGTGTAACTAAGGAAATAAACATGTTTTCTGTATGCATCAACCTCAATTTGTAATTAAATGTGTGCAGAGTCAGAAATATACTAAATATAATAACAAAGTCTATACACTATTCTGTTGGTTAGTATGAAAGTAAATAAAATAGTATTTAATTAGAATACTCTATTCAGAATTAAATTATTGACAACTGAGAAAATTATGGAAGTGAAAATTATAATTATAATAAAGTAAAATGCTTAGTATGTTTGTACCAGTTCTAATTTGGTTCATTAATTATGGGCAATTTTCATACCACAAAATACATTCAGTATTACAGGGTTCATACTCAAATTTTTGTTTTAATTCCCTGAATTTCCATGACCTCACATTTTTTAGTGTGGAATATCAACATAATAAAACAGCATTTTATTTACTGTAAACATTGAGTACATCTATCCCTCTTTTTGCACAGTTGATTTGTTTCAAAGACTGCCATATTAAAAAAATACAGTACATACATCCTGTAGAATAATACTTGATAGAATCCACAACTTCAATGTAATGAAAAAATAAGCAATTTATAAACGAAACATGATCTTTTGATTTTATCATCATTTATCATTATTACTCGTATGTAAATCTAGTAAATACAAGGTAGCATAAAATCAACAAACTGTATTCTTTAATATACGAATAGCACTGTACTGTGCTTAAAATGAACTCTTGACTTAGAGAAACACGTAATTTTAAAACCAAACTTTCAACAAAAAAAGTAACTGTTTTTTACACAGCAACATAATTTTAACAAAAAGTTAAATTTAAAAATTTTCAAATAAAACATTTTTTCCCCTCAAAAAATAAATTAAAAAATTAGTTTTCTTTGTCAATCACATTATTTCAAAATCACATACAAATAGATTGTACATAAAGAGTGTGAGTTTATACTATAGCTTCTCTAACAAATGCATCTAATTTATTGTAAAATCTTTTTATTTTTTTAAAAAATGATCAATCAAAATACAGAAAAACTTCTTATATTAANATGCCGAAATGACAAGAACTGACCAAAAAACGGAGAACTACAGATATACGAGGAAAACAAACTGGGACCTGTTTGCCAAATACTTTGCTGACCGTTGGCAAAGATACAGATTTCATGATATTGAAGTGAAGAAGACATGAATGAATATACAGAACATATCACAAAAGCAATCCAGGAAGCAGAAGGGCTATCAACAAGAATGATCAAAACAGACATAAAAAGAACAATCTGGTGGACAAATAACTAATCTGAACAGCAGAAAAACATCCAAAAGTTGAGGAAGAAAATGACCAGAGCCAGAGATGATGAACTTAGAAATAATCACAAGGAGGAATACAGGAAGGCTCTAAAAGAATACAAAAAAGCCATAAATAGCACCCGTACAAAGGCCTGGGGGGATTTCTGCAAAAAAGAACTGAAGAGGAATCCATGAAACATGCCATATCAAGTAATTTTCAACAAAAAAACAGAAAATGTCAGGTTCCCAATTTGATCAGAAGAAATGGGAATAACATGGAATTGGGTATTATAGAAAACACCAGAAGAATTTTACAATTCCACTTTCCTATCGATGACAAAACCAAAGACTCGGACTTACATAAAGAAATGAGGAACGCAACACAACATCAATCTATGCAAATACAGGATGGCCTTTTTACTTTCCAAGAGGTGCAAGAAGCCATACTATCGACAGCGAATAGAAAATCTCCAGGCTTGGACAATCTAACTGCAGAAACGGTAAAAAATGCTTTTAAAGCAATACCCATGGCAATTGTACACCTATACAATGAATGTCTGAGGACAGGATTTTTTCCAGCTGCGTGGAAAAAAGCAAATATCAAATTGATTCCGAAAATTCAGAATGCCAGCAAATCTGAAGACTTCCGCCCAATTAGCCTTCTCCCAGTCTTGGGGAAGGTGCTGGACAAGTTGATCATTAAAAGAATTAATTGGTACCTAAATACCACCAAGAAAAGCAGCTACAAACAATACGGGTTTAAACCTGGGACTTCAACGATTCATGCAATCTTAAAAGTTACAGATTTTATACATAAATCATGGGAACAAGGTCGACATGTCATGCTCATTAGGATTGATTTCAGAAAGGCTTTTGATAATTTATGGTGGCCAAGTGTAATAAACCGGCTAATAAAAACAAAATGTCCAAGCAACATAACAAACCTAATGAAAAATTTTTTTTTGTAAAATAGGGCTGGCAGAAATTACAATTTAATAAAGTAAAAATTGCATTACAAATACTAGTCGTATCTTGCTTGCTTGCCATGACCAATCACCTGGAACAACCATTCTTCACTGCAGAGATGACCTTCCTTTGTAGGCTACAGCTCTGCACAAATATGTAAAATAGTCTAAAATGTCCACAGGTGACAATCCCAACACAATTAAAATTATAACATTTTCTTGTAAAATAGGGCTGTAGCCTACAAAGAAAAGTCATCTCTGCAGTGAAGAATGGTTGTTCCAGGTGATTGGACATGGCAAACAAGCAAGATACGACTAGTATTTGTAATGCATTTTTTACTTTATTAAATTCTAATGAAAAATTATTTATCTAAAAGAACGGCAGACTTATATACCAACATCATCGAAGTGGAAGTAGAAGTAACAAAAGGGTGCCAGCAAAGATATAGATGAGGACCAGGTGTTTGGAATTTGGTCTTGGACGAACTCCTAGAGCAACAAGAGGACACGGAGGAATTAAGAATACAGGCATACGCAGACAACACCCTGATTATGGTCGCACACAAAAATTGTGATTGGGTGACAGAAATTGCAAATAACACACTAGCTAAAATTGGGACATGGAGCAATAAACACAGATTACCAATAAACTACGAGAAATACGAGGCTACCGTGATAACCAGAAAGAATAAAAGAAGTCAATTGAAAAGAGCAATTGGAGTGAAAATACATGGGAAAGGGATAAAGATTGTGCAACAAATGAAATACCTGGGTATTGTGTTCAATAGGACCCTAAATTGGCAACATCATGTCAACTATGTCTGCAACAAAGCCACATAAAGATCCAACCAGCTAATCAGCATACCTAGAAATACTTGGAGTCTTCACACAAAGCATACCAAAACAATTTACTTACAGGCTATAGAACCTGCAATGCTCTATGGAGTTCAGATCTGGAATGCAGCTGAAGATAGAGTTCACGTAAAAAGGAAGCTATTATCAATTCAGAGGAAATCAGCTATTAGGATTTGTAGAGCATATCAAACATCAACAACAGATGCCCTATTAGTCATTTCAAACCTTACGCCTATACATCTAAAAGGAAAACAGATAACCTGGGAATGGACGTTTTATAATAAGAATTTCGCTGATATATCAGAGTCTGATATAGAACAATTACAGAAAAAGGGCAACCTGCCACCAGACAATACAAAGAACATGTCTCGTTTCATTCAAAAGATAGACCATAAATTAAAAAACAAAGATTTACCGATCAATCCCAGGATGAGGTTCCTATACAAAGTCCTGCTGGAATACGATAATACCACAAATCAGGAAAACGAGCAGCTAATAACAATATACATGGACGGATCAAAGGACGACCAGGAAGTAGGATCTGGACTCATAATCAAAAAAGGGAAAACAACAATGTATCAGGCAGCTTTCAGGCTGGCAAATGAATGCACTATAACCCAAGCCGAGTTATGGGCGATCTATAAGGCCATCTCATACATAAAACAACTAACTCTGAAAACGCCAAAAAAGATAACCATTTTCACAGACAGCAAGGTCACCTTATATATTCTCAAAACAATGAAAAACAGCTTGGCACTCGCAGCGGATCTAATTGCTCTTGCCCGTGACCTAGGACAGCAATTTGAAATCTTGTTCCAATGGATACCAAGTCACAGTGGCTATAGAGGCAACGAACTTGCTGACAGATTGGCGAAAAAAGCAAGGATGAACTCAAACAATACATATAATCGTTTCCCAGTTAATTATGTGCACTGCTATATAAGACAAGAAATCAGGATCCTATGGCAAAGGGAATGGGACAAGTCAAACACCGGAAGACAATACTACAAATTTATTCCTTCAATCGACAGATGACATAAAAAAACAAAAGTTTCTATCCAAGCTACTCACACAATGTCTCACTGGACACAGGGCGTTCAATGCCTACTTAGAACGCTTCAGGAAGAAGAACTCCAACAAGTGCGACGTCGACATAAATTCTGAAGACACCGTAAAACATCTGATCTACAATTGTACCAAATACAGAGACCAAAGACTAAAACTGATGGGGACTTGTTTCAAGGAAGGTTTCAGTTGGCCTCCCGGTAAGCACAATTTCATCAACAACAAAAATTTGATGAAAGCCATCATCAAATTTATTAATTAATTAAGGAAAATAAGGCTCTTGATCCACCGAGCGGCTCTCCCAATGATGGAGTATAAACATTGTTAACGCCTCGTATATATGTACATACGTTCAAATGTAATTGTTTTCTGATTTTAATAAATGCAAGGCAGCACCCATGGGATCTCGTGGAGGGGCTCTGGGCTATTTCTTATTTCACACTGTCCTATCTTTATTTCCTCTTCCTCCTAATCATCAACTTTCCTAAACTCTTCTTTCATATTCTTACAGGGCAAAGTCCTAGCTAAAAGGATAGCCCTTCTTAACTGTAAAACAAGAACAAGTTAGGGGTCACACTAGAAAATTTTAAAATATTGCCACAATTTTGCCAGTTTTACATTTTTTTCATCACTTCAAATTGTTTATTGCCTCCAGTTTTACTTACTAATTAGTAAGTAATTATTAAGTAAATTACTTAATAATTACTTACTGCTGATAACCTTATTAGTTTGGCATCTAAAAAGCAAAAGTAACATGTTAAACTGTCACTTACAAGGAGAAAACAGACATTTGAGTCTCTGATTCAAACAAAACTTAAACACAAAACAGCTCTTTGTCCAAATAATAGGACACACTTTTTAAACATTTATAAAAAAATTACCTCTGAAAACTAGTGTTCAGCTTATAAGACTTTGGAAGTTTCATGTTCAAGAGCAGTGATAGCCAAGTGAATAAGATGAAAGGCACTGAAGCTAGTCAATGTAAATTTGAACCTCTGGAATTTTAGTTTAGTTTTTTTTACTTTTCTGGCTGTTATATGAGCCATTCACAAGCCAAATCAATTAACTCCACATTTCAAAGTTTTTAAATTTTAGTGTCAAAGCACTTGATATACTCATAACTTTTTATATTTATAATAAGTTCCCCTATTAATAAGAACTAATACCACTTATGACAAAATTTTATTGGCCATCAAAAGAATTTTTATTTATATCAGAAGACAATCTAACTCCATACTGTAATATAAATCTGCCAGCATACACTGCAGCATTTGCAATCACAGTGTGTGCTGACCAATACCCTGTAGATAACGGTAAATTATTTAATATTATCTCATCACAAACAGTAAGTAAAAGAAATTAGTTAGTTACAGTTCAACTGCCACAGAAGTAAGTATACTTGTGAAATATTGAGTAATTGTTTTAATTTTGGTGGCAACTGTTTTTAGAAAAACAAGTTATGCTGTTATATCAAGATGGACAAAACTAAAAATAATTTTTTTCACTCTACCTATTACAAATGATTCTCATAAAAATTGAAGAACAAATTGACATGATGGGACCTCAAATACAACTGACAAAGAAGACATAATTTATGTTACTAAATAATCAATTTAAAGAAAATGATAAGAGGAACCACTGTAACAGTAACAGAACAGTTATTATTCATTTCTGTGAAAAATCTTTAATAAAAAATGTACAACAATAAAGTTTCTCTATAATGAAAAACACTATGTGAAAACTGAATTTGATGTTACTGTGTTTTTCACTTGCCAAATTGATTAACTCCTTCAATCACACCAAAATCATAATAATAATAACAACAAAGCTTAATAACAACGTCCATGCTTTTTGTAAAAAATTTCTGAAATTTTGCAGGGAGGTTTGTTTATTAGAGTGATTTATGCTATTAAATTTTGGTGATTAAAGGTTGAGGTGGTAGGAGATAATGCAGATCACGTGTATCTCATGTAGGGTAGAACTTAATGACGATTTTACTTGTTATTAGCATTTACATTTTTTTTTTATAAAACTCATCCCTACCTTCAAAACTAAGCTTTTTTTCCATTTTATAATAGTTAAAAATATAAGAAGTTTATAAAATAAAATATCATAACAGAGAGCACCACACAAGTAGTTTTAAATGTTGCCAGAAAAGTTGAGTAACATGTGATTGAATGTGTTATTTGGAATTATTCATTAAATAAACCAGCAACAAGCTGATTTATTTAATAAATACTTCCAAATAACACATTTGATAACAATGTTTAACAGTATTTCACAGGTTCTGCCATGTCAAAAATTTTATTTTAGTCTACTGAAAAAGATCAAAGTAAAAAAAATGTTATCCCAAAAACTTCCCCAAAATCTGTCAGTTGATAAAAACACCCCACTCTGGAAAGCCTTGGCAGCATGCACAAAACTGCCTTTGGTTCTCAACATCACTTCTTACTTTTCTGCCCTAACTTTCCGCATGACACCATGAAATTCCAAGTATGCAATGCATAAGACTACCATTGTATGGAAGCTGAACATTTTGCTGGTTTTCCCAAAGTGTGATTTGTGACTCCATTTCATGCTGAATTTTGAAACAAACAGACCAGGATTTTTATCACCATTTGCTATTGCCAGTACAGTGGGTGATCAGTTAACAAACAGATTGGATAACAAACACTTTGACGAAAGATTTTTATGTTCAAACAACGAACACATGATCGGATAACGAACACCTCACAGAACAAACACAAGAAAAAGCGATGTAAAATAATGGATACCGATTGGTCTTCCCATGTCTTCGGGAAACAATTTCAAACTTTTCGGAGTGAGGGAAACGTCGACATCAACGCTCAAGCCGGTATACACCAATCAGATAGTATTCCTCCAAACTTTGAAACTCTCCCTTGTAATTCCAGCCTTTTATTTTTCTGACAAAATAATTCTTTTATGTATTCGTTAGACTGTCAGGTAGGCACTCGTTAATTTAAGTTTTGCATCTGTTTTTCTTTTCAAAAGGTGAGAGTATAATAGCAAAGGTGGAGAGTGGGCAGAAGATGCCTAATGTTGCTGGGCAGTGTGGCTTTAACAGGTCTACAGTAGGCTGCAGTTCAATCTTATTTAATAAAAATACTGTATAATCCAGAAGACTCAAGCAGCTAAAGGAGTAACAAAAATCAAATCTGAGAAATAAAGAACATCGAAGATTTCATAATGGAACCCGAAACGGATCTGACGATAGAAGAACGCTAAGAACTATTGAATGAAGAACACCAAGAATCTCAACAAGGTATGTTTTCTTCTGAAAAAGAGGATTAATGCCGATATCTGTTATTAAAGATCGTTTGAAGAAGTGGGAGGATGTCAGAACAACGGTCTTAGAATGGCATCTAAACCAGGTTGAGGCTTGAGGATTTCTACAATTGCAATGCTATTAATTACTTACGAAAAATCCTGAAGAAGAGGGAAAAGCAATCGACATTAGACAGATTCTTTAACCATTTCAAACGGAAAAAAACAATGACTAATAAAAATGCAAGACTGTGTATGTATGTATTTTTATTATTGCATATAAATAAACATAGTAAGAAAGTATATATTTTTTATTTTTTGGGGTCTATAGAACAAATTAATCAAATTCCCATAAAATCATATGGTAAATCAATAATTGGTTAACGAACAATTCGGATAGCAAACAAAGTCTTGGAA
>NW_019384903.1:108022-156531 GCF_000671375.1 Centruroides sculpturatus
CCACACCCTGGCAGGGCAAAAAAATCCTTAGTTAATTAATTTTCATTATAGACAGCTTTATAAAAGTATAAAAGATCTCATAAAGTATTTTTCTGAGATCTGTCTTTTCAGGTAAATTACTGTACACTGTGTATTCATTAATTTTCATTTTCACGTAGTAAAGGCTCTATGCCTTCATAAAGGACGTACTTTTCCTTTGTTTAGGGGTATTTGGGCAGTTTATTCTCTGTTATATTCTCAAGTAAACAATACATACAAGTACAGTACAGTATTTTCTGAGGAAACACTCGTACTTATTTTTTTAACTCCATTCCCGATAACCCAGCATTTTCACAAACTCGGACACCCTTCGGTCCACATTAGGCCAAGTTTACAAGGTTCTACTGTAATTAGAAAATAAAAAATTAATTACAATTCACAAAACACAAAAACTATCATATTAATGTAGTTTTAGCTTTTTCTCCTCAAGTGTATTTTCATTTCAATCTCTTTTTCTTCCTCTTCATGAAGTTTTCTTAGCATTTTCTTGTGTTGTTTTAAATCCTTAAGTTGTTGTGTAAGTTTTCTTCTTTCTTCAGCCCTCAATGCCTGCTGCTTCTGAATATCTTTTTTCTACTGCAGAGATGAAATATATTGCTGTCTAGATCATCTCACTGTTAACAACATTTTCTGGTTTATATTTACAAGGTCTGTTCAAAAATATGCGAACTGTTTGAATTGCGAGGCTCCAGTTGGTTCCAGGGAAATCAGGTTGATGTCGCAAGGTTTGTACAGATCATCTGGTGATAAAGCCGTTTCCTGATTACAGATATCTTTATTTGTTGATTAGCTACATGGCTTTTAGTGAAGTGTGATTTTTTCGTTTGTCGGATTTCAGAATGAATGACCTCATGGAGCAACCATTTGTTGTGAAATTTTGTGTTAAACTTGGAAAATCTGCGACTGAAACATTTCCTATGCTCAACCAGTGGATGGATGAAACGTCCCACAGACCCAAAAAAGCTTGCAAAGTTCGATTCAATGTCAAGGTGATGCTGACAGTTTTCTTTGATGCTAAGGGTGTTGTTCACCACGAGTACACAAGGCTCCACAGCGAACCAGACTTACTACGTTGAAGTTCTGAAATGTCTGAGGGATGCCATCCGTCGCAAAAGGCTAAAAATGTGGAGGAGTGGCGATTGGTTTCTCCATCACAACAATGCTCCAGCCCATTCAGCCCTCAGAACTCGTGAGTTTTTGGCCAAACACACAATCACTGTTCTTCCCCACCCCCCTACTCACCTGACCTTGCTCCTTGTGACTTTTTCTTGTTCCCCAAACTCAAAAGACCCTTGAAAGGAAGAAGATTTGAGACAATTCCCGAGATTAAGGCTAATACGACAAAGATGCTGAAAGACATTACAAAAGAAGCGTACCAGGACTGTTTCAACAAGTGGAAACACCATTGGGATAAGTATATGCATTGGAAAAAAAAGTACTTTGAAGGGGAGCCAGACATGTAACTTTTACATAAAGTACATTTTCTTTTACGACGTCAGTCCATGTATTTTTTGAACAGACCTCATATTTGATCGATACCACCTGCAAAATAGATCCCATCATAAACTAAGTGTTGAGCAACTAAACTTTCTTCCTTAAGATTTTCACTCAACAGTGATTTGTTAACCGAAAAACCACTCTCAACACTTGCAATTCCCCCGAGATATTTTGATAATAGACCATAGATCTTGCAGTTGCATACCATCCTTCATAATTTCACAATAAAATAGTGTCCAGACCATCATCACCACTCCTTTCAGATATGAAGTCCCCAAACTTTTTAGAATAGGGTTTTATGGATACTTTATTGCAGACTATATCATACTATTCTTTTGCTTTGACAGCACATTTCTCATCAATCCTGTTTGTATCATGTAGAACTTCCAGTAAAACATTGAAATACAATTTTCCAATATTTGATTGCATTTTAATAATTTTTGGGTCTAAGCTACTCACAGCCCTCACATTTGTACTTGACAAGTCCCTTCTCAATAATCTTTTGTGTCATCACTTTCAGCACATTTCGACAATCTCTTAGAAAACACAGAATATCTTTGTCGCTTTCAAAGGTTTCAAGAAAAAAAGGTTTCAAATCTTTTAAAACCTTTTTTTCTCCAAAACCAATATCCAAATTCTTCAGATGTATCAAGTTTTCATTAGCATTTGAACCTATCTTTAGAAACTGCTTGTCAGTGACCCTGTCATTTTTCACAAACTTTCACATCACGTTCATTAATAATTGAACAACTGCTTTGTAAAGATAGAGTGAAAGAGGCTTGTTGCTCTGAAATCAGGTGAGAAAGCTCTCACTTTGTGTACTTATTGATAAAAAAAATAAAAGCTTAACTTTGATAAAGGAATCATTGAGTGCCGTCTCAAAAATGTAGTCACCTTACTGTCTTTCAACTTTGTACTGTACTGTTGTTTATGTATGTCTTCACATATTCACAGATATTCCAACAACTTCTGCTGCACATTCTAAGCACTCTCCATTCTCCAACCACCTTGTTGAACCAAACTTTTTGGGAAATAACCTGCTTACACTTATAGCAATGTATTCAGCATGCTGAGTTGGCGTCTTTTAGCAAATAGAACAAATTCCATAGCAGTGGTAACAAACTCCAATCTATTGCTTTAAAACCAACTTTACATCATCATGGTCTACATGTAAACCACATGTTCCCATTCTCACAAATGATTTACCAACATTCTGCATCTCCATGTGATTTTCTAATTTATTCAGAAAACTTATGTTTACATCTGATCCATCCATACAGATATGAAGAATTTTTGCTAAATCAAGATGAATGTTTGAAAGGCTATTGAGAAATGCAGAGAGATCATCATCTGCTGTACTATGATCCAGATCGACACTATTTAAATATCTGATCATAACCTTATCTTTACTCTTGTCTCAGTATTTTATCACAGGAACCATTTGAGTTCCTTAAGCAACTTTGTTTAGTGATTCGTCAAAGGAGATAGTAATATTATCATAACTTGTAACAGCATCATTCAATTTTTCTCTGAAATAATGGGCTAGGCCATAATTTATTATATAGGAAGCCTTATCTGGACCCAATTGAAATTGTGTGGCTATAGCACTGTAAGGGAACATTTTTTTGAAAATGTTTTTAATATCAGAGCATGAATTGAGTGACATTTTTTTCTTTACAATTGCCAATAGACAAGTTATCTCGGCTTTTATTACATCATCTTTTATCACAAAAGGTGTCTATGTGCTGCTAATAAATGTCAATTTGGCAAGAGACTGTTCATTAGTGATCTTAGATCTATCTTCCACAACAGAAGCTGTTTCATACACATTTTGTTGACTAAAACAACCACTTCACACCTAAACGATAATTCCAGCAAATGAACAACAAAACAATTTTAATGTACAAATGTTTTCAACCATCTTTCAGAGGCCCTCGTCAGGAAAAATTGCAAAGAATAGAAAACAGTTCTATCTTTTTAACAGTTTTCGAACATAACTCTGTTCAAAACTGTTAAAAAAGTTATAACTGTTTTTCTATTCTCTGCAATTTTTCCTGACGAGGGCATCTGAAAGACGGTTGAAAACGTTTGAACATTAAAATTTTTTTGTTGTTCATTTGCTGGAAGTATCGTTTAGGTGTGAAATGGTTGTTTTAGTATATATTTCCAGTTTGTGTGCCAGTTTTTTATGTCTGATTTCGTTGACTATTAGAAGAGTTTGAATTTGTTGGAGTTAAAGACTTTATCAGTGAAGTTTGTTCTGACTTCAATCTTTTTATTTCAACATGACTAGAACTATTTGCACATGATACTAATGCACACTTTCCCATATTACTTAATGAAAAAACTTTACAACAAATGCAGCAGAATGCTTTTGTATCATCATCTTTTACAGTTCCTAACTAGGAATTGAATTCTAGATGAATAGCTGAATCCAGTCATTGGAGATTAAACCTTGTTTGTTTCCGTGCCATCATAATTTAAGAATGTAGAAAAACACAAACCTTGAATAACAATATTAAAAGACAGATAAACCAGATCAGATAGCCATGTTTAAAACTTGTTTTGTCACAACACTACATAAAATATTCAAATAACACCCAATCCACATCTGCACAGACATTAATTAAAAGTAGTGTTGGCAACTCAAAATTCAAATTTACAGCTAGACATTTTAATAAAAAATAACCAAATCATATTGTTTCCATTAGAATTGTTTAATTCTTTTAGCTAGATTGTTCATAAATCCATTAAATCTACCTGAAATTAGCTGAATTGGCAATTCATTAAAAAAAAAATGTTCTGTTGCCACCATTTTGATTTCAGTTTCGGTGTAAAGGCCAGAGTTTTAATACTTATTTTTAATAATTTTTATTTATTTATTTATGTATTAANGCCACCTGCAGATGGCTACGTTTGGTCAGCCATATTCAGCAAACAAAATCAACAAGACTGCTAAGGAGACAAATTCCCTGACTTTTTGACAATTTTCAACAAATTTCGACTTTCCATGACTTTTTCCGAACACTAATGAAAATCCCTGACTTTCCAGGTCCATAGGAACTCTGTAAATAAATTCTTGTAATCAATAATTCTTGCATAGCTGTTGCTGTTCAAAATATTTTCCAGGAGTTGTATATTTATTTTCATGGAAAGGGTATATCAATTATCAAAACTTATATAAAAAAATGAAATACATAAAATAATTAAAAAATCATAAATATAAAACAAAAAGTTTTAATAATCATACTTTATTACAATTATTGATAATATCAAATAGTAAAAGAACATTTTTTAAAATTTATACTTACAGATGTACTAAATCATATAACGCAATGTACGTCACTTCAAATTAGATTTTTAACATAAAATCTGAAACGATTAATTTTATTTAAAATAAGTCAAGTAAATATATCATTAAAATCAAAATACAAAAATAATAACTAAACAGTAAAAAATTTCAATACAAAACATGAAATGAGTGAAATTTAATATTGTACAGTAATTTTTAATAATTTTTATTTATTATTTACTTAATTTTGCATTAAATTTCGTCTTTGCATAAAATTTTCTTAAGAACGCAAACAAAATTTATTTATTTTAACCCTTAATTACAATTCTTATAATTATTGAAACTCATATCACAAACCATCTTTCTCACTTTTATTGAAAATTTTAAGTAAACAAACTAATGTTTTCAGCCATCTTTAATAGCCTATCTCAGGTTTAACATAATTTCAAACGTCAATTATAACGTAAGATTTGAAACTTTGAGTTTTGCATGTGTGAGATGTGACGACTCTTTCCCTTAGAGAAAATAAAGAGGATAAAGTTAATTCTCCCAACATCAGGAAAGTCGAGGAACTAACATGTATGTGGGAAACGTGGTACAGATGAACGAAGACACCTCTTTACTGTTTAACCCATTTATTGTACAAATATGATACAATATACTTAAAGTTTTTCTATTTTAGTGAGTTCTGGGACAATTCCAGTTCTCACGCTTGTATTCCTATGACGTCATAGTATTACAAAAATTGGGATTCTTAAAACTTGTAGAATTTAAATAAAATAAAATAAATACAGAAATAAAAATCAAACGAAATTACAATTATACTTTAATAAAAATATAGCAGTTCAGCACATAAAATCATAACTACAAATCTCTTTCTTTTGCAACATAACTATAAAAATTGTTTTAGTGTTATTTTGCACAATAGATAATCAAATTTATTTTAATTTTTTAGTAATTTGCCAGCTTTTTAAATTTTAATTATAAGCAAGTTAACATTGGTTAAACTATTGGATTACCCATTGTTTTTAAAACTATAACTACAGTATATCTATTACAGGTATGATCAATGTTGCCAGTTTTTAAGCCCTAAATTTGTCAAAATCAGTGATATTTGTTACCCAACGTCATTTCTGTTAAACTAATTATTAAACTATGTATCAAAGTGCAGGAAATTAATGGAAGAGAGAGGGAGAAATATGTTTGCAGTACAGTACTTTCAAGGAAAATTGTAACAACAAATGTAAAATGATCATGCCAACCACAAGTCAGAGCCAGCATTTTACTGTAAATGTCGGGTACTTTTTATAATTTTTGTTGTGTAGTAATGTTTCAAACGTAAAAAATGATTAAATTATAAATTTTTACTGATCTATTTAGCTATTTTGAAGTGAACATTCTAATAAATTATGCTTTCAACTTTTAAAAGTTTGCAAACAAATTTTTAGTTATTTTTTATTCTAATTAACAATTTCATATTTTTATAATTGCTGAATTATTAAAATTAAAAATTAAACACTNCAATTATAATAATAATTTAACGTTGTAAAAAGAAACCATCAGATAAGAAAAAAAAAACAAAAAATGAATATTTCATGTCCATAAAAAAACATGTCTGTAGAAATTTCTAGGAAAGATGAACTTCACAAGTTAAAACAATAGATAAATGTAAGTCCTAAGATCGAACATCTTCGATAGGGATTGAATTGTCAGTCGGTCTGGGTTCTGATCTTGTTACGTTTCGTAATGAGTGAAAAATCAATCAAAAAGGGGGGTAAGTCGACACCGACCTATCTGTATGTTTGATCTGCAACCCTAAAGAAACTTATAAAAATCACGCAAAGTTAAGGATGATGCTCTTGGTTCTCTGTTCTTGGTTCATCATCCTCCCATCTTGGACAGGAATGCCTCCATAGAAATAGGAAAGAAATTTTCAAATATTGTGAAAACAAGCCTCCTTTGGTGCGTCGCCCTGTGCTGCCCAAGTCTATAGGTCCAGAATCGCCTGAAGTTGTGCTGAGCGCCCCGAGGCCTACGATTGCTTCGCTCTCTCAACAGAAAGGAAAGAAAACTTGAACTTTCAAACTTTATCCGGACTTAATCCTCACTTTCTGTGCGGTGATACTCTGTTGTTCAAGGAAATTTTGTAAGAAAATTTTATTTTTATTAAACGGTGTAATGATGAGCAACCTGTCTGTGAGAGTTTTTACCACTCCCACACGATAGTTGTGACTGCATAATGATCCTGGCTAACGCTATCAGTCGGCAAACCTCACACAAGTTAACATTGGTTAAACTATTGAATTACCTAATTCATTTTCAAAACTATAACTACAGTGTATCTAATACAGGTATGATCAAAGTTGCCAGTTTTTAAGCCCTAAATTTGCCAAAATCAGTGATATCTGTTACCCACTGTCATTTCTGTTAAACTAATTATTAAACTATGTATCAAAGTTGTGGAAATTAATGGAAGAAAGAGGGGAAAATACACTTGCAGTACAGTACCTTCAAGGAAAATCGTAACAAAAATGTAAAAAGTTAGTGCCAACCACATGTCGGCGCCAGTATTTTACTGTAAATGTTGGGTAACTATTTATAATTTATGTTGTGTAGTAATGTTTTAAACATGAAAAACGATTAAATTAGAGATTTTTACTGATCTATTTAGCTATTTTGAAGTGAAAATTCCAATAAATTACAATTTCAACTTTTATAAGTTTGCAAACAAAAATTTAATTATTTTTTATTCTAATTAACAATTTCATCTTTTTATAATTGCTGAATTACTAAAATTAAAAATTAAACACTATTACATAAAAGTAATTTATCCTGTTATTAATCCATAACTGTAAAATCATATGCCTTCAGAATGATGAAAAAAGACATTTCAAAACGGATTCTGGTATATTTTCTTATTAAAGATTGAAGCATTAGCTCTTTCCACCTGCAGATAGTTACACTTGGTCAGCCATATTCAGCAAACGAAATCAACAAGGCAGCTAAGGAGACAAATTCCCTGACTTTTTCTGAACACTAATGAAAATCCCTGACTTTCCAGATGCATAGGAACTCTGAACATAACTCTTACGGTCAGTTGCATTGTATAGAAAGTTTACTTAAAACATTACTATAAAGGAATATATTTGCCATGTGAAAAGAGAAGTACAGGTTGAGAATCCTTTATCTAACATGCTTTGTGGAATTGTTTCAAATTTTGGAATATTTCAATATCTGTTTATATAAAATGGAACAGCTTTTGAATGGGATCTAAGCCTAAACACAATATACATTTACATTTGACCACTAGTCTTAATTTGACTTCTTTTTTATGTCACATTTGTAGGAATTTTTATTACTTTTTGATAAAACAAAAAACTTTTACATGACTAATGTAAATACATTACTATAATAATGTAAATACATACTTTAGATGCATGGAAATACTTTCAGATACACCTGTATTCATATAGAAGTATTAATTGATTTGTTGGAATGAACACCTATTTGTTTAAATTTTGAATGTGTCTGGTAAATGTGTTAAAAGTTAGGATGGAACTACAAATGAGAAATAAAAGTCACAAGTTTTGTGTGTATA
The DNA here is from genome assembly GCF_000671375.1 of Centruroides sculpturatus. Lineage (NCBI taxonomy): Eukaryota > Metazoa > Arthropoda > Arachnida > Scorpiones > Buthidae > Centruroides > Centruroides sculpturatus. Next base: position 116,449 of record NW_019384903.1, read on the forward strand.
TAGATGAATACTTCTCATAAAGTTAATCAGCTGGGTGACTAGAAATATCTAGGCATGACATCTGGCAAAAATATCCCAAGTAGAATATAATTCATGTACCACAATCCATTGGTGCATAAACAAGAGACTTTTCACATTATAGCACTTAAAAAAATTGCCAGAACACATTGTGGCTCTTTATACCTCAGCTTAAAAATTTCTTGTGGCTGTTTCAATAAAGTAACAATGCATTCTGGTCTTTTTTTCTATTCATTGAACATTTTTGATCTCTGAGTCGAACATATGGACTTGTTTCTTTTGAACTTGCCACACTTCTAGGTTTTTGGATAAATCTCAAAGTATCCACATTTAGTCATTAAAATAAAAATTTATTAAAATTTAATAACAATCCTTCCTCTATAGATCATTTTTATTTAAATATGAAGCTTGGTAATAAATTCAAAGTAATTGATACTGCTTCACTAGAATGGAGTAAAGTGTAAACTAATGTAGCCTAATTACAATAAACATTTTACAGAACATAAAAGATGATGAACATAAACAGCCAATTTAAAATGACAATTAGTGTCAAAGGCAGGCATAAACAATTATCCCCACTGACTGATTAAGGTTGAAACAAACAACTGGTAAAACTAGTGACCAATGAAGCTATCCACATGCATCAGTCTGTTGTTGCTTATTGCAAATGGTTTTTTTTATGAATCTACAATCTAAGTTCTTGGCTCTAGATGTTAGAATCCAATACGAGGAGACGACTCTTTTGGTAATATTAACAACTTACTTTATTGGTAACACTCACATACAAAGCAAAAGAAAGAAAGAGAGCTTTGGAAAGCCCGCCAATCGTATATATATAGAGCTTGTGCGCCCTCTGGTGGCTCAAGTCCTACAATATTTAACACCACCCCTCAATTTCAAAAGGTTTACATTATGAAATTGCATTAGTTATGCATTACACAATCTGATGTCTTGAATATACCCAGATGTTTTCTAAGACAAATGAATCTATTTGAACACAATGCTTTAGTGAAAGTATCTACTATGTTATCACTCGAGGGAACATAGCTTAGACTCAAAAGATTTCTGGCTACTACGTCTTTAATGAAGTGTGCTCTTATGTCGATATGTTTTGACCTTTTGCTATTTTCATAGCTTTCAATCATGCTGATGACACTTTGATTATCCATGTTCATGACTGCTACAATTTTTCTTCCAGAGTTTAATTCCGACATTATTCCTTGAAGGTTGACAAGTTCAGCGGCAGTTGCTGCAGATGCTAAATATTCTGACTCTGCTGTAGACAGTGCAACAGATTGTTGCTTTTTGGATGACCAGGATATAAGATTATTGTTGTGAAAAACTGCATAACCACTTATGCTTTTCCTGTCAGTTTTGTCTCCTGCCCAGTCTGCATCTGAAAATGCAATCAGTTTTTCATCTGTACAAACTGAATAGTTTAAGGTTAGGTCTTTTGTCTGTTTGAGGTATCTTAGTATCCTCTTTCCTGCTATCCAAAGTGCTGCAGTGGGCTTATCAAGATGTCTACTCAAATAGGAAACAGCAAACACAATATCTGGACGAGTAGTGTGCGCTATGTACAATAAGCTTCCTACTAATTCTCTAAATGGAACTCTCAAAGTTTCTTCTGAAAGATCAACCTGAAATCCATGTTCCATTGGAGTTAGAACACCTTTGCATTCCTTCATTTTGAATTTTATTAAGAGTTTTTCGATGATACTTTCTTGTGATAGTGATAATGTATTTTTGTGCATAATGATGTGTATTCCTAGAAAGTTCTCTGGCTCTCCCATTAATTTTGCACTAAATTCTGTTCTTAAGTTGCTTATTAGCTTATCAGCTTCTCCAAATAACAAAATATCGTCTACAAAAAGAATCAAATGTATACTATCTCCATTATACAAGCAAAAATCATAGTTTGAACGAGTTAGTCCATTTTTGACAGCAAAGTTATTAAAACACTCGTTCCAACATCGAGGTGCTTCTCTCAACCCATATAATGCTCTTTTTAATTTTAAAGCTCTACTGTTTGTTATCAGACCTTGTGGAGGTTTAATGTATACATCAGCTTTCAATTCACTGTTTAAGAATGCAGTTGGCTTTTCCATACCATATTCTTGAAGGGATATTTCCACTGAGTGCTGCGGTGGGGGATCGATTTATCTGATAAGCGGCTGTACGAATTGCCTCTCCCCACAAGTGTTTAGGTAGATCACTGTCTTCAAACATAGTTCTTGCTTTATCCAATAATGTCCTATTCATTCTTTCTGCCAACCCTCCTTCATTCAGCCTCCTCCTTCAGCCTACACTCCTTGCTGAGGTGTGTAGGCTGTTGTATATTCCATTTTTATTCCTTTGTTCTTACAGAAGTCTTTCAATATCCTTGAGGAAAATTCACCTCCATTGTCCCATCTAATACGACTTACTCTTTTTTCAAATTGAGCATGTATTTCTCTGACGTAGTTCATTATGTTGAGTGCTGCTTCTCCTTTGTTTCTTAAGAGATATACTACAGTAAAATGTGAGAAATCATCTGTTATTGTTTGGAAGTATTTTTCATCATTTATAGTATTTGGATTTATGGGTCCACATACGTCTGTGTGCAATAGTTCTCCTATTCTGTGTGATCTGTGTTCATTCCTTTTGAATGGTAATCTAGTAGCTTTGCCCTTCATGCATGGTCCACAAGGTTGGTTGGGGCATGGCAGATTCATTACTTTCAGATCACGGTAGTTTAGGTGGCCTAATCTTCTATGCCACAAGTCATTTGCTTCTGTTTTGAGGCATTGTACAGTGGTACCTCAGGATACGAAATTAATCCGTTCCGAAACTTAGATCTTATCATGAAAATTTCGTAAGGTGGATCATCTTTTCCCATACGATTACATGTAAAACCAAATAATTCGTTTCAACGCGAAAAACATACTCAAATTAAAGCCAAGTAATACATTTAAAAAAAATAACTGTAGTAAGAAAAACAAATGAAAAATGCGAACTAATGTAACGTCGTATGGTGAGTTTTTGTTCGTATCGTGGAGCAAAAATATGTTCGAATTTCATGTCGTATCCTGAAAATTTCGTATCCTGGGGCGTTCGTAACCTGAGGTACCACTGTATATTATTTCTTATGGTAAACTTTGCAATAAACAGGCTTCCTGTAAGTGGACAATCCATGTGAAAATCTCTGTGCATTATAACAGCCTTTTTTCTTTCAAAGATAACCCTTTTTCCAGTGTCATTGATTTTTCTTACAGATAGCAAGTTATGGGAAATCTTTGGTACAATGAGAGCAGTCAGAACAATATTTTTATTATTATAAGATAGTCTTATCTTGCCTCTTTTTTGTGCTAGAAGTTTTTCTCCATTTGCTACATTTATGCTTATTGGTTTGGTTAAACTTTCTATATCTGTCATATAAGTAGCAGTATTTTCTTGAACTAGGTGTTCTGTTGCTCCTGAATCCAATACGAAATGTATGATGCTTTGTTGTCCGATGTTTGTGTCATGTTCTGTGTTATATGCCACAAAGGATATTTCCATGTCATGTGATGTGATATTTGCTCTTTCTTCATAGTTTCTCTGGTTACTTCCATTATTCTGATAGTTGTTTCTCCAAATCCTTCTACTTTTATTTTCACTACTTTTCCTTTTCCCTCTGGCATTATGGCCTGAGTGAGTACTCTCTCCTCTTTTAGGACAATTATATTTCAAATGTCGACGATCTCCGCAAATAAAACAACCTTTATTTCCCACTCCTATAAAACAAGGGAGACTTTCAGTCTTCTCTCCATGTTCCGAATTTTTAAATTTAAGTTCGGCATCTAATAGCCTACTTTTTACGAATTCCAAGGTTACACTAGTCGTCATTGTCTCAAGGGCCGTTATTACCGTATCGTATTTTTGAGGCATAGTTAGAAGAAGGTGGCTTACCTTGTCGCTATCTTCCATTATTGTGCCGGTCGACTCCAATTCCCTTATGAGTCCGTCAAATATTACGAAGTGATTCTGTAAGTCATCATCTCCGCACTTAAGTGACAATAATTTTCTTCTTATATATAGTTTAGAAAATGTACTTTTTCGTTCAAAGACGTTCGTAAGAGATTTCATCATTTCTCGAGCTGTTTTCGAATCTTTAACATATTCTAAATGTCTGTCCGTTAGACACTGTATAATTATGCTTCTGGCCTTGGCGTCTCTTTCGATGAATCTTTTCTTTTCTGTCTCAGTTATTCCATCAGTCTCTATTACATGTTCACCAACGAGGTCCTTTACCCCTTTTTCTTCTAAAATAATTTCTACTCGAAATCTCCAGTTAGAAAAGTTTCCATCCCGTAATTGCGGTAAGGTGGTCGCCATATTGCTTTCCATTGTCTTAACACTTAGACTGATTCGTAAATTTTTTTTACTTTCTTTCTTAACTTATTCGTCGACTGATTTGGTGAAGCTATTTGTGCTCTTCTGGGCCCATAACCTGTTAGAATCCAATACGAGGAGACGACTCTTTTGGTAATATTAACAACTTACTTTATTGGTAACACTCACATACAAAGCAAAAGAAAGAAGAAAGAGAGCTTTGGAAAGCCTGCCAATCGTATATATATAGAGCTTGTGCGCCCTCTGGTGGCTCAAGTCCTACAATATTTAACACTAGATTCATATTGAAACTTAAGGACAAAAACCCAATCACCAATCAACATTTTATTTATTTTAAATATTAAAAAAGTCAATGTAATATATGAGAGAGAGCAAAGTTAAATGTATACTTTTTTAATTTGAAATGTTTAAACAAGAAGTTAAAAAGTGTTATGAAATTTGGAAATGTAAATTCTTTAAAAATATATATTCTATAACCTGAAATTCTTATACAGATATCCTTCATATAACATGGTATTTATATTCCAAAAAAGTGCCATGTTATGTAAATCCATGTTATATGAAACAAAGGACTAATACAAAACATGGTATCAGGTTCCAAAAGTTAACAAAAGTATACTGTTCTTTATCATTAATAAGAGAATATATTTATTAAAGCAATCAATAATTAACTAACAATCACAATTAAAAGTATTATATTACACATTAATATTAATTTTAGTTAAACGAGGGCATTTTCCTTTCACAAAGCGTCGTCTCGGCATTTTTGCTGATCTTGATCAGAAATAGCAGCAATAGCTTCATCTTTTTATTTTTATCATAAAAATTTTAATATATGACAAAATAAAAAGTAAAAATATGCTATTAATCACAAATTTGTTCTAGTGGGTTTTGATTGTTCAATTGAGGACCGAATGATATTTTTTTCAGAATTTGTTTTAATACCGAATTGTTCGAGTTCTAGTACAAAGATATTGCCATATTTTGTTTGTCATTTTTATGAATGATTACTTACCTACAATTTAAAAAAGTTCAATAATACTTACCTAGAAATGTTTAAATCAATTTTACTAAATACAAAAATTAATCTATAAAAACAAAACACAGTGACAGTCTTAAAGGGTAAAGTCTAAAAGCAACAATAACAACACCTGGTTGATAAGAAAGCTACGAGAAGGAAGAAAAAAGTTGCACTATCAGTTTTCATTAAACCTGGTGAAAGGCACAAAACAATTGAAAATTTCAATATTCTAAAACCCATGGGAAAATTTGAGATAACAAACATGCTTATTTGAATAAAAATAATATAGAATAAAGGAGTTTGAATTTAAAAGTTGTGAAATTTTGTACAGAGAATTCCCCAATTTCTTAAACTGTGTTAGAGCAAAATCAAAAACAGTGTTGTACAGGGGATATTCCATTTTCAAACCATGTTGTAGAAGTACCATGTCATACGAGGAATACCTGTATTTTCATTAAGAACTAAGACTTCACTATCTAAAGCTGAAGAAAGAATGCTAAATGGTAAGAGAGTAATATTCTGAATAGAAAGTCACACATAATTACTTCTATTTCTCCTTCCTTTTTGTACATGAAAAAGCAATTGGGATCAATTGGCAACTTTATGTATTAATTTTTATCATTTAATCTGATTAAATAATAAAAATTATAAGTTACTTACAAATAAATCTTTACAGATTTGTCATTTTGTTGTTGAACGGGAAAGATGTTGAGCACCATAAAACTTTACGATTGCTACGTGTACAGTAACAAAGTCAGGACAAGTTAACCAATCTGGCTGAAATTTGGGATACAGACATAATTAAAAGATATTCTTGGCAAAGTTTACTATTGTATTCAAGTTAATTTATGCTAGAAAGAATGTTATGAGTATTATCACCTGAGTCTGGTCAACAGAGAAAGAGAAGGAAACATCCAGACATACATAATTAGAAATAATAAACATTTTCACTTAGAATTTTCATAACTGCATAATTATTAGTCTGAAATTAGTATTGTAGATTTTCATTGCTATACAATTTACATATACCAAATTTCATAATGGTTGATTTCATTTAATTGCTTGTCTTGACTTTTACAACATACTGTACCTTATATAAATTGCTGTACTAAATAGCACTATAATTTTTTACTAAATCCATACACAAATACAGTGGAACCTTGCTTAACAAGCATAATTCGTTCCAGAATCGTATTCATAATGCAAAACACTTGTTAAGTGAAACAATTTTTCCCATATAAATTAATGTAAAATACAATAGTGTTCCATGCTGGAAAAATACTCAAATATTTTATGTGTAACATTTATTCAAACATAATTATACAATACACATTGTTAAGGAGCATGAATAATCTTCATCTTTTCATCCAGCATGGAATGAACCAATTTGGAATGCAAATTCAATTTGCAGAAAACAAAAATATCACAGATAATGTCTGAAAACACACCAAATGATATTCTAATTTCTTGGGCTATGTAAAGGCTATAATTAAATATTAGAAATTAATTAATTTGACTAGAGGTAGTTATGCTGCCATCTCGTATTAAATTTATTTTTAAGTTAAACATTTCTGAACTTTAATTTGGAATTGGTCATTAAATTTAATACAAGATGGCAGCATAACTGCCTACCTCTAGTCAAATTAATTAATTTCTAATATTTAATTATAGTCTTTACTTAGCTCAAGAATTTGGCATATCGTTTGGCGTGTTTATTATATAACGAGCTATGGTTGTTGATGTTTATCCATAGCACAAGTTTGGAAAAATATGTAATCACAAGTGACACTAAGATGCTAGTGGAATGAGTGCTAAACACAGACTGATGGAGCGAGCATGCACAAAATCTGGGACTTCCCCTCTCCTCATCACTCATAATGTGATTAATTTGCAAAAACATCAAGTGAGGTTCCACTGTAATATTAAAATTTCTATGAAAGATCAGTTTATACTGAAAGATCAGTATAAAATTTCTATGAAAGATTTCTATGAAGTTGTATCCTGGAAATTCTATACAATTTTATAATTGTCCATTGATGAATATAAGTTAACATTGATACATGCAAAATATTCAGAATTACTGTGTTCTGTGTTTACCTTACCTTGTACTTAATACTTGAAAAACTTAAGACACATTTTAAATAGAATAATGAATAAACAATAAAAACCAATTTATATTTGTAATGGTTGAATGATTAGTTGGTGAAATACCGGCATATGTTTGCATAATATGCAACACATAGCAGTGATCAAAAACCATCATTCAATTGCCATTTTATCTTGAAGATCAATAAAAAACAACCAAAACTGTTTGAAAATTAAATGTATCACTGCATTTTAAGATTATTACTGTAGTGTGGTTATTTAATGCAAGTGCAGTATCCAAAGAATCCCCAAATATTTTTGCATTTCTTGACATTTCAAGCTGTCCTAAGTCCACAATGTAAAAATCTTAGGGGTAGTTTTTTTGGCTAATTACCATACTTTTCTTCTGTCATATATAATAGCTGGAAACGTAATAAAAGCAACAGAGAGGAAATCAAATTATAAACATGTAAAAAAAAATTATAACCCTATGGATGGAATGTAAACAAAATTTGCACTTCTCATGAAATTGTGAAAATCTTGGTTGCTTTTTGGGAAAAAGCATGATTTTGGAATGACTGGGACAATATTAGGACTTGAAGCTGTTATTTTAATAATTTGTAGAATTATAAATTTTTAATAATTGCAAAAAGATTTAATAAGCTTAAAAGGGCAAATTTCAAAACAAAAACTGTTGAATTTTTATCATCATCTTATCAACTAAGACACACCTCAGATCATTACTCATCCAATGAAGTAAAGTTTAAAAGTTGAGATTGAGTGATGATTGTTAGGAACCACATTGAGATAACCAAATGTTATCAGATTCTAATGCTTCTGATAAAAGGAAAGTACAAAAGGAGAAACAACATCTAGAGGACGGTTCTTCTAGTTCCTCTCAAAAGATTCTAAATATGTATCATAGTGTAAGTCCTCCTTAAAAGAAGAATCGTCCATTGACACTGCAGTCTGCCAATGAAGATTATAGAAGTGTATTTGATGGTTGCAAGCACTATATGGATTATAAGAAAAATTATAAGAATTATATTTAAAATCAAGTTAACAATTAAAGTCTTGAACTCTTGTCAAGATAATGATTGAGCCTAATCAACAATTTAAGAAGTAACTTCTGTTACACAAATCAATTATAAACTCTCTCTCTTTGACAGTTAGGGAAATAGATAGTTTATAGATGAATTTTGATGTTATATGTTAGTGTTTTCAAATGCCTATAATAAATAGCTTTATATTTAAATCTTCTGTGTTGTCTCCCATCAAATTCTTCATTCTCCATTCTCTTACCTAAGTTCCCATATGAAACTACTAGAAATTAGAAAGCTTCTTGCAAGCTGACAATTGTAAATGATGTCAAAAATACTCAGTCATCCTGCTTGACAGGATATTACCTGATAACCCCCATTCCCAAGCCCAAGACTTCACAGTATAAATGTGTGTAAATTTTAAAGTTATTCTACCAATTATATTTTTGTTGACATTTGTTTAAATAAGGCATGCTTTGTTTATCACAAAATAAAAAAACTAAACTTGATGTAGTTTTTAAGTATTTTGTTGAAAAAGGTTTATTGACAACAGAGCTTCACACAGAGTTCATAAAGTATTTTTCACTTCTGAAAAATACTCAGGAAACTCTGCTTTTTCATTCTCAACAATTTCCAAATGGACTACTGAATTTAAACATGATTGTGAAGCCTTGAAGATAACTCTCACAGTGGATATCAAAAAGTGCATGAACACCAGAAATCATTAACAAAGTCTATGTTGGTAATTAAAGTACACATATACAGTATTTGAACTTAAAAAATTCTATTCAAAGTGTTTGATCCTGATGATGGCTACAGTTAGCCAAAAGTGTTAGATAAAATTAAAAAACAGTTGCTGGAATAGGTGTTTTGTCTTTAAGTAAAAAAACATCCTTTATCATTGAGTGTAAGTTCAAGATTTTAAACTTCGGCTATCAAACCCAATTAGCCAACAGCATTTAACCACTTTTGTTACTGGAGAGGAGACATCCGGAGAAGATAGTTGGTTAGTGTAATGTGGAGTCTGTTACCAGTATTTACCATGTATGTGTACTACTGTGTAGTCTGTCATTAGTAGCTGTCCTAGCAAGACTTAGTTTTGTAACATTTGTTTTCCTTTGTTATTATTAAATGTTGTGTGCTATTATTAATATTTCATTATTATTACTATATCTAAAACAACCATAAAATACTTGGATTGTTTCAGGTAACTAAATTTGACAGTATAGACTGTAAAGTGTGGAATGCACAAAAGCAAAATGCTGTAAAGTGTGGAATGCCTAGCTAAAAGACAAAAATTGATAGGTGAGATAAATAAACAAGAGTCTGAACCTCCAAAAAAAGAACCAAAATCAGAAGAGTTTCAGAAACATACAGAAAAAAAATGCTGCAGTTCAACTAAATTAATTAGACAAATCATTATGTGAAGAGCATAATGCAGTTAACAAAATCACCAGAAATGTATAATTGATTAGATTCAATAATTGTTCAGAAGTCAGATATATAACAAATGAACTTAAAAAGTAACTTCTATAACCAATCTATTAACCAGTCAACCATCATTATTGCCTCTAATTAAGGAGTGAAACAGCTGACTGCAATTTGGCTAACCTTAGTGTTGATGTTAAGTAAGAAGATCAAATCACTAGAACATTGGAAGCTTATCTCCTCTGTACAAATCTTTTCAAACTTCCAGAAAATGCAACCTAATTGTCAACAAACAATGAGCAACGTAACAACCCAATTATTGAAGAAAAAAGCCAAAAGAAAGTAGAATGGCAATTATATTTAATACCAAACAATGAAAAATAAATACAAGACAAAAAAGAAGACAAGTAAAGTCAGTAAAAAGTTTATTAAATATTATTATACAGTAGAGCATCGATTATTCAACCCCCAATTAACCGTCACATCGGTTAACCAACCGTTCTAGCTGGCAAATTTCAAATGTCCGCTAGTGATGTGGCATTACAATATTTGGCTATGTCTTGGCTACTTTAATATTACTTTTTTTAAATTTTTGCGTGTTTTAGCTGGCATCAACGGCTCGACCATTAAAGGAAGGCCAGTATTTAAACGATACTTAATTTTCTAATGACAAGTGGTTGTTTGTTTCGTGAGCAATAAAATAATTTTTAAATAATTTTTAACAATACAATAGCGACGATTATTATTTTAAAAAAATTTGTTAAACTAAACATCTATGAAAATTCAATGCAAAGTTGGTTAATAGAGATATACTAATAAACTAATTACATGGAATATACTAATATCCTAATATACTATACTAATAATGTATTTTTTTCCTTCTTTTTGGTTATCCGATTTTTTCAGTTATCCGACCAACCCGAATTCCCAACTGAGTCGGATAATCGATGCTCTACTGTACTAATAAACTTGGTCATATGTGATTTGACTATGTAAAAAAACAAGCCAATGAGTACTAGAATACACTTCTTGTTTAACCTTGGTATACGAGGGGGACCAAAAAAAAAAAAACCAAACTGAGAGTGCGCTGCCATTCGTAGACGTAGTAGAGCGTTCTCCTGTTACATGGGGTTAGTAGAGACCTTCACGAAACAGCTGTCCAAATGATTGAGCATAGTGTTGTGTTTTTCTTACTGTTATTTTGTTCTACCTGCAAAGTTCTGGGAGTCCTTCAACATCTCGAAACAATGAAAACGTTGAAAAAATCTGCCAAAAAAGTGTTAAGACATCTGCGAGAGGATGTGCGAAGGAAATGCCCGGTACTTTGGCGATCAGGTGACTGGTTCCTTCATCACGACAACACCCCCGCACACATGGCCTTAGGAGTGACTCACTATTTGGCCTCTCGGAAATGGCCTGTTGTTCCCCACCCTCTGTATTCACCAGACCTAGCCCTGTGAGACTTTTCTATTTCCAAGAATGAAGAAAAATCTAAAAGGGAAGCGTTTTGATGATGTGGAGGTGGTAAAAACAGCTTTGCTAAGGGCACTGGACAATATCAAGGTTGAAGAGTTCCAGAGATGCTTCAAACAGTAGGGAAAAAGACTTCACAATTGCATCACATCTAATGGAGAGTACTTTGAAGGTGACTGAAGAAATTTTGTAAAAAGTTAAATAAAGTTTCTATATAAAAAATCCGGTTATTTTTAGGTCCCCCCACATATACTTGTTAGGTTAGGTTAGGTTAGCATTGTTATTCCTACACTTATTACACCACCACTGGACACAAGATCAGCCTTAAAAAATCAGTTTATTTTCCCAAAAAAGTATGCATTTTAGACATTAAGTCCCTCATCAGCTTTTTTTACAACTATATTTTAACAATATACCGATTGATATAAGAAAAATGCTAAGCAAAATTTTAAGTTTTAATGGTCACAATACAGTTGATAGAAAGGAATGGGCAGTCGGTTTAGAAAATATCATTAGTTTATCACAGACAACCCAAGAGCAAAAAGTTAACTTGAGGGAAGAATTACAATGCAAATTGTTTAAATACAAAATTAATAGGAATAGAAAAAATAAAATAATACAGTATAGGCACAAAATAGAGTCTAAAAAGGTTTTTAAACGATAATAAATTAATAATAGTCAAAGCAGATAAAACAAAACAGGTGATAATTGTGAATAATGAGCAAGATGAAAACATCTACATGCAACTATTAGATCAAATATGTATAATGAACTTAATAATAATTCAACAGAGCTATTAAACAAAAAATTAAAATCAATATTTGATAAACTAGGAAAGCAAAACCTTATAAGTCAGACAGAAAAACATTTTATTTTAAAAAGTGAAAACAGAATACTGAAGTTAATCTACAGAGTTAAAACACAAAGATCCAGTCTCGTATAGACCTCTGGTAAATATAAAAGGATATACCTTTTATAATTTAGAGCTTATTTTGAAGGAAAATCTAAACACCCTAGAAAAATCACACTATAGCATACAGAGTACTGACTGCTTCATATGAAAATTAAAAACTGTAAAATTTGAACCAACATACAGGATAGCTTCCTTAGACATAAGCAGTATGTACCCATCCATTAAATGAAACAGTATTTTAGATACACTAAAAACCAAAAATTGTCAACAATGGATTATAGATATGGTACCTCTAGTATTAGAGAATAATTACTTTGTGAGCAATAAAAGATTTTATAGGCAAAATGATGGTATTCCTATGGATTCAATAATAGGTCCAATTCTTGCAGTATTAAATATGTCCAATATCGATCAACAGATTGTTAACATCAATGGAATAATTTAACTGTATCATTATGTTTATGATTGTTTTATAATATATAATGACAATATTTATTTTTATCTAATATATAATCGAGACGGGTTGATGATAATAATAATAATAGTAAGCGCAGAGCCCAAACGGTTAGGAGTTGAAATTTATGGCGTAATAAACACTAGTATTGTGTTTTATTCTAAAGACACAATACTAGTGTTTATTACGCCACAAATTTAAAACAGGACACGGTTTCAAAAAGAAAAATAGGAGTTGAAAGTTGAAATTTGGTACACAGATAGGGTACGTCACAAAACGCACACTAAGAAGGGATTTTTCGAAATTTCCCCCGGGGGAGAGAGACAGGATTAAAACTTCTATATACATTATGGATACAAGCCCAAACGGTTAGGAGTTGAAAGTTGAAATTTGGTACACAGTTAGGGTACATTAGGAGAACGCACACTAAGAAGGGATTTTTCAAAATTCCTCCCCACGGGGGAGAGGGACAGGATTAAGGCTTAACACTTCCATCAACAATGAAAGTGTTAAGTAACAATGGAAGTTTTAAGTAACAATAAAAGTTTTAAGTAACAATGGAAGTGTCAACAATGGAAATGTTACATAACAATAGAATTGTTAAGAGAAAGCGACGTGCAATATGCAGATGCAGTTTTTTTCGTTTTTGCGGGAAATCGAACATATTTTTAGACCCATCTAAAAATTCTCTAATTAGTCTGGAAACAAGGGGACCCAATTCTTGCATTCTGTGAAATCGAACATATTTTTAGACCCATCTAAAAATTCTCTAATTAGTCTGGAAACAAGGGGACCCAATTCTTGCATTCTGTAAAAACGGGTAAGGTTGACTGTAACGTAATAATCTTTATCTTAGTTATCATTACTTTTGCCTGAGCAACGCCGGGCCCACCTGCTAGTTTTAACTTAAAATTGTAAACGATATTTGAAAGATATATTTTAGTCAAACATCTCAACAATTAACTACAGTATCATCATCATCATCAAAGTTTATTTAGCATATAAGGCTTTCGCCTGTTACAAGGATGTGATTTATTAATACATGTTCTTCCACCACCATTAGAACCTTCTTCATATAGATTAAGGGTCCCCCAACTTTTTATCCACCCCTTTATAGAATATTTGCCTTCTTATCGACCCCCAGATTATGCATTTAACAAAAACATTAAATCATTTTTTGCATTTCTGATGTTAAGCAATAAGGAGACCTGCATAACAACCCAACAAAAGAATTTATAGTTACCATATCTTATAAAATCCACTCAATAACATTAACAGAAAAGAGAGATATTTTTCACTGATTTATAATCTTAAAAAATAATAGCAAAATTATGGATAGATGGAAATTTGCCTATAGTTCTTAAACCATACGTGTCATAATACATAAAATACACAGTTATCTTTGAAAACATAACATAAGTTATATTGGATGAAAAACCTCTTACTGTCACATTTTGCGACTACTACTGAATACCTTAAAAATATGTTAACATATCTTTTTATTAAAATAGTCAATATTACTGGGATAGATGTGTCTGAAGAGAAGCAGCAAGATTATTGATATTCGGTTGAAAATTGGTAAGTTTTAGTCGCAAATCACCATGTTTTTCCAAGTTCAATTTGTTCCTCTGTTTTGTCAAAATTGCGTTTGCGTGGCTACAACCAGCTTCAACCATGTATGAAGTTGGGAATGCAAATAAGAAAAGTTCAGCTTCTGCTCTGAGCTTGGGATATTTAGTGGCAATATTGTTATTGCTCCAAAATTCACTGAGATTTTTATTTTTAAACAATGCTTTAGCTTCGAGATCTACACATATTTCAATCAGTTCATCTTCTAAGCCAGGTTCACTACCTTCACTATCTATTTTTACATCAAATGGAGTAGCAAACCATTTGGGAACATGCATATGCTCCAAGTCTTCTCTTAATTTATCAAGATGTTTAATATATATCTCTAAATCATGGTCGGAAATCTTTTCATTTTCTTTTAGTACTCACAAGTTTGAAAAATATTTAAAATCGGATCATGCCAGTGAAGATTTAAATAGCTCCAATTTTACTTGAAAGGCCATTATGATTGTTTGAGCTTAAACAATTGTAATGTTTTTTCCTTGCAAATGCTTCTGTACTATATTAAATTTCGAATAAAGGTTTGCCAAATAGAACAGATGGTTCTTGCACTGTTTTAACTGGTCACATAGCGATGGATCCACATTCCTAAGAAACTCTTCAGCTGAGTCGTACAAGTCAACAAGCCTCTGCAAACTATCACCTCTTGACAACCACCTTACCTCAGTGTGCAAAAGTAATTGGTTGAAAGTTTCATTTTCTCCATATTCATATAGTTATGTGAAGAAAATATCATTTTCTTCACATAACTTCGCAAACAGTCTGGAATTGAGAGGATAAGCTTTAATTTTATTTATTGACCTGATGCACACTTTTAGAGTATGATGAAGTTCGCCACTCAGTTTTTTGGCTACAAGATGCTGCCTGTGTAGGACACAGTGAACAGTATGTACTTTAGGAACCTTTTCCTTAAAAAAAAAAATCCACTGTAACAGCCTACCCTAGCAGGTGCACAGTCAGTAGCTACTGCAGTAATATTCCCAAAAGAAATGCTGTGCTTGTTCAAATAATCTTGCAAACATAAAAAAATTTTCTCACCTTTTGAATCCGTTTCAAGATACTTAGCACATAGAAATTCATCAACAGTGTCATTTAGGAATGGGATATGAAACCTAACATAAGCTGTGAGAAGATTTGAACTTCCGAAAGTTGAATAGCAAACTTACAATGCTGGAGCTCAGAGATCAAAGTTCTTTCCACATCATCGGCTATTTCCTCAATACCTCGTTGCACAGTATTTGCACTTAATGGTATTCATTTTAAAACTAGTTGAGAGTCTTTCTTCATAACATTTTCAATTACATCTTTTATAGCTGGTATCATAATCTCTGCACCAATAGTATACGGTTTGCCTTTCTTTGCAATATTAAGAGAGATGCTGTAGGATGTCTTCAGTCCTTCTTCTCTATCGACACTAGGAGATGACTTCAAATATGTATTCAAATTTGGCCAAACTCTCAATTTCTCTCTTAATATTTTGAAATACTCAAAATTTTTGTTTTTCTTATCAGAATGGATCCTTTCCAAGTGGTCTTTCATTTTCGCCGGCTTCATAGCATCTTTGCTGAAAGTTTTTTCACATAATAAGCACATAGAAATAGTTTAATTTGCAAACGATGGTACAAAACCATATTTCAAATACTCCTGTGAATATTGTTTGCATTTCTTCTTAGCATTAGTAGCTGACATTGTGAGTATTAAAATCAGATTTTTAATATGAAAAACACAATACATTTGCAACACAACAAAACAGCAGCAGTAAGAGAGACAACTTACTCCTGCACGAGCTATAAAGAACTGCCCGTTTATTCTTAGAGTGCAGTGTTGCCACCTTTTGCTAATAGATATTAAGAATTGGAAGGAATTATAATTATTCTAAACTATTACACTAAAGATGTTAATAAATGTATGTGATTTTTTCATATGAACATGAATGATAATTTGATTTTTGGTGAATTTTTTAAATAATATCGCCTGACTGACCTATATCGCCCTTGGACAATTTACAAAATAAACGTAAACAAAATGATGGTGGTAAAGGGTTAAGGTTAAAATTATAAGCTTATAAACAGATTCCACCGTTCCCAATGCGCAGTCCAAGTCCAATCATGTGGTGAAAACCAACCTGAGGATGAAGAAAGGATCCCAGTCACATATAACCCATATCTCAAATCACTATACACTGAGATAGCTAAGAAGCACTGCATTCGCATCGCATACAGGAGATGTCCAACTGTATTTGACATCCTCCATAACAGAAAGGATGCTCCCAACCAGGATAGACTCCCCGGAGTGTACAGTATCCCACTTAAGGATTACAGATGTGATAAAGACCTCA
The DNA here is from genome assembly GCF_000671375.1 of Centruroides sculpturatus. Lineage (NCBI taxonomy): Eukaryota > Metazoa > Arthropoda > Arachnida > Scorpiones > Buthidae > Centruroides > Centruroides sculpturatus. The sequence continues at coordinate 133,222 of NW_019384903.1, forward strand.
TCTATATTGGCTCCACTAAGCACTCCTTGGGGGTTAGAATGAAACAGCACCTAGCTGACATACAGCACATGAAGACCACCACCGCTCTTGCCATTTATGCCAGTGATCCAGACATAGAGCCAATTTTCAACCAAGCAAGGATCATCCTCACCTCACGAAACACTAAGCATCTAAGGTAATTGGAGGCCATTTGTATCTATAGATCTAGCCTCATTTACACATGTATCAACCACAAGGAGGAATTGACCCTATCCATAGCGTGGCAAGCGCTAATGGACAACGACCTATAAATCTTGACAATTGCTGCAAGATAAAGTGCACATGCCCAGTAAGACAACGTCAAGAATCAAGAAACACATATTCAAATCAAATTTCAAATTGTGTTCTTTTTTTTACTTGCATTCCATTGGAAATTTTGCCATTCACTTAAAGAAGAACCATTTATGGTTCAAAAGTGTTTGTGAGGAACTTAAAAAGTTAAATTTAAAGACGACAAAAGTGAAGACGACAGTTATACACTCATCAAAAGTACTTGTGTCAATATTAAAGGAACTTTATTAACGCTGAACTCAGTGAATTTGTATCCAGAAACTATTGTGAGCAACTGTTTTTTGTTTTTATTTGAGTTTCACACCATTAACAGGTTTGTGGATGCAGTTAACTTTACCCCAGGGTTGATTATTGTGGTTATCTAACTCATTTAACAGCTTAGTTTATACACGTGTGAATCCTGTCCAAATATTTCAATGTATTTAAAATATAAATGACAAATCTGTTAAATACCAAGAGGAGATTTGCTCTTCTACATAACTTGTCAAATCACTGTTGATTCTACAATGCATAAAATATATACAAAGTAATCAATAATATAACAACATTAAATAAAAAAATCGTTTTCCCATGTTTATTTAAAAGTAAAGAGAAACTTACATTGCATTTATTTTATAGTGAACTCAATCAATAGATTATTTATACATCTCTAGTTTAAAATTCTACAGGCAGAGGATAATTAACAAATATTTCTGTATCTCCAATTTTCTAACTCTAAGAAAATTAACAAGAAGTTTTCTGTTGAGTGATCTATTGTATATTCTCAAAAGAAAAGAAAAATAAATAAAAAAATCAAGAAAAACTAATTTTACCTAACTGAAAATATGAAGTGTTGATATGTAATTCTATCAAATCAGATAATAGAGAGATTGCGGCCGACGTTCATCGTGAAAACATTCAGTGCCGCTTTCCTGTACGCCTAGAAGTTTGACAATGGTGTTTGGATAGTCAGTGGAATCATGCTCGACATTCCAAGCACCATTGTCAAACTCCTAGGCTTACAGGAAGGCGGCGCTGAATGTCCGACGTACACGTTTTTGCAATGAAAACGTTGGCCGCAACCTCTCTAATGTATGAAGTGTACCCATTAATGAATTAGAATATGTAATAAATTGTAGCTTTCAATTTTTGTGTTTCTAGTTACCTTTAAATTTAATAATTTATCAGAAATACATCATCAAATTAAGAACAATATAGATAAGATATTGATATTTGTAATAAGATTGGGACTTACCCAGGAAAGGGAACACCTGTATTATCTAAATAAAAAAATTTAATCATTTATTAAAATATTTATATATTTTAAAATATGCTTATTTATATACAGATAATTTATCAGATAAACAGGAAATAATTTCAGATTAATTTTTACTCACTTTCAGAATTTTAAACTATAATTTTTGGCTTTAAATCATTTTTAAAAAGTTTAAACAACAGCTACATTTAAATAAAATTTGAAAGAACTTAGAAAATATTATCAAGAACTCTTATTGCAGAGAAATAAAGTTATGGTTCAATGCTAGCTACTGACTGAATTTATTCTTTTTGACTTTAGGTGTTGTAAAGCAGTAGCAATTGTATGATATGTGAGGACAATTTACACTGGTTTGTATTATGCAAAGCTTGTATCACACGTTGCACAAGATCTAGAATCAAATTAATATTAAACTTTGAATACTGAACCAAGACTGAATATTATTTAAATGCAAAGAAATATATAAGATCCTTAAAAGCACAATGCACTTGACAAAACTTTAGGCTGTTCATGACTAAACCATCACTAATAACTTACAGTATGTTCATGTATAATAAATTATAATACAGAGTGTATAATACAGAGTGTATAATAAATTATAAGTGGTAGTTTGGTATATTCTTTATCAAATCTAATACATCATGAAATTGAAATTATCATATTTTATATCAAACTGACTGACTGCTGATCTCCCTTTTACATGACATAAAATATTTAAAAGAAAAAAGTAAATGTATAAGTTGACTAAAACAGTTGGTAAAGTTACTCCTAACATCAAACCATATAATTCATAAAGCCATTAGGCTTTACAAATTGTATTGTTTATAACTTCCAACTATACCAAAATGAAAACACCATCAAGAACTGAATATCGCACAACAGTGTATATGAAGTATAGAATTAACTTTAAGTGTGGATTGATATGATGTCTGGTAATTTATCATCAATTTTTATGAATGTTTTTTATAATTATTGTTTAATGTTGTACGTAGTGTTATTTAGTAATATAAATGTTGGTTTATCTGTATATTATATTTTCATTTATTAGATTCTTTTATTTGTATTTTAATTATAATACAATGTTTTTTTCCTGTGGAGTTAGACCTCTTTCTGCTCTGAGAGCACTACTATGCCCTATGCTAAGGCATAGCAGCTAAGTGTTAATTAATTAATTATTAATTCCTGTTAAGCCCTTATCCCAAGATAACTCGGGCAAGTTCCATAGTGTTACATAAAACTCGGTCGTTTGGGCCCTCCAAAAAATTTTATTTTTTGAGAATTTTTGGATGTTTTTTAAATCTCCAAATTTTTTCAAAAATTTTTCCCTGCACGAAAAAATTTTATTGCGATTTTAATCTACCTTTAATGATGCACGATTAATGCTTAATTGTTTTTTAATGCGATTTTTTTATCAAATTTCATTCATCGTTCTAAAGTTCTAGTTCATGGATTTGACTTTGGTAAAGTTATTTAAAGCTAGTTTCTGATGTCAAAAACGACCTCCAATAGTTTTTTAATTTTTTAATTAATATATTTTATTATATATACGTTTAATTAAGTCAGGGGGGTTGAAAGTTGCAATAAAAATTTGAATTTTTTAAAAATATACGGCCAGCTAGTATTCACCCCACTTTAAACCCTTGTCCCCCCGAGATGTCTATGAGAATGTCCCGGGAAATCCGAAACTAGCTGTTCTCAAGGTCATCCAGCTGTGTAAACAATGACTCATCAGTGTCAAATTTCATAGAAAGGCGAGACAATGGAAAATAAAGTTTGAAGCTTTTTCTTCAAAATTAACGCATTTCTTTCATTTTTTTTCAGTTTTAAATATTTTTTACATTTAATTACATTAATAATATCAAAAATTGGTAAAGTCCCAAGGAGTTAATCAACGATCTTAAAGGCCAAGCAGGTTTGTGTGTCTTCACTTCAAAGAATAATCTTGGGCAATCAATGTTGGAGGATTACGAGAACCAGCTAAAGAAGCTGTTAACCCTGTGAGTGCAATAATCTTACATGTCTTCCTTAGTATAGTTGGTGTCGGATCCTCTTTTAGTATAATTGATTCAGATTGTTGAAGGAATTCATTGGATCTTGATAGGAAATCCTGGTTTTTGCATAACACAAATCTTGTATCTTTATGTGCTACTAACAGATTTAAATGATTGCTTGTAAGATATGATTTAACTATCTGAGCAGCTTGTACATTTGATTTGCTGGATTTCGAACTTCAGTTTGATGCTATGTTGGTTATTGCAGAAAGCTCCAATTTAGGTTGCAATTCTGGACAGCAAGTGTTCTCTATAGCAGCAATGGTGGGAGGAATGAGTTGTGCATAATCAAACGTTGGAATAGGTATATGTTTCGGACCTCGTGATACTATTTGATAAATATTTGCTAGTACATTTGCAAGATTATAATATGGAACTCAATGTTTTTACTTTGTTTGTGGTGGGATGTTTCCTATAACCAATAATATTTACTATTCAATTTCTTCTTGACTTCTCGTGAATTTTTGCTAGCAATATATCTTATCTTGTCCAGTTGTTGGTACAGAATAGACGGATCACACTGCTTATCGAAGAAGAGGAAGTTCCCAATATGACAGCTTTCATGCAAGCCATCAACAATAACCCTTTCGGTTTGATGATAGGAATGGACAGGCTAGTGTGGAGGAGGTCCATTTTCCTGATGTTAACATTAGAATAGAAGGATCCAGCATCCACACTTCAGTGTACCACAAATCGTTGGCTACTCCTACATACATACCAGTCAGTTAGTGCAACCCATTCTCATACAAGGCAGCAGTCTTAAATGCTCTAGACCAGCGTTTCTCAAAGTGGGCGATAACGCCCCCTTGTGGGCGCTGGAGGCTTTCAGGGGGGCAGTAGAAGGCTCAAAGAGAATTGGGGGGGGCGTTAAGGAAATATAGAGGGGCGACGGCAGACAAATTCTATATATAAAAATTCGACGGAATATATATAAAATGTTGACATTTTATATATTTTTTATTGAAGGTCACAACTTGAATATTTCTAACACATTGACTTTTATTTTAGCTCAGTGTTTCTCAAAGTAAGCAATAACGCCCCCTTCTGGGCGATGAATAGATCTAGGGGGCGCTGGAGGCAGGGTATTGAACGGTGACCAAAGGCAAAATTGGGGCTGATAAGAGGAAACATTGCGTTTAATGGTTTCCAGATGATGAGAACAATGTACAGTAAGGGCACAAAGTGTGAGATTCATAGAAAAGTTTTCCTAAGAATATTTCCAATCTTTTTCTCACACAAGAGAAAATGGGTTAGGGGGCGTTGGGTATAACTTTATGGAACAAAGGGGGAGGTGGATCGAAAAAGTTTGAGAATCACTGCTCTAGACAGAAGGGCATTTTCACATTCATCAACCAAACAAGCAAGCCCTAACAGCTGAATTATCCCAAATTAAGAGGATAACAACCGAACACAAGTACCTCACTTACTTGAGTGATACCAGCACTTGGATAGCAAATAAATCCTTCTCAGAAGCCAAAAATGTTTATTGGTAAATTGTATGGCAAGTATTTAACATAGTAATTCAAACACAAATAATTATCGTATTTATCTTCAGGCACTTGGCAATACTTATCATCAAGTTTTATTCAGTTATTCAACTGAATAAAACTTGATGATAAGTATTGCCAAGTGCCTGAAGATAAATACGATAATTATTTGTGTTTGAATTACTACTAATAACTACAAGCACTGTTTCAAAAGTACCAAAGTATTTAACATGTTAACTGCCAGCTGTATATTATGCAGCAATCTAGTTTTCAAGATTTGTTTAAATTTATTAATGTGTTAAGGGATTTGAATTATTTACAATAATTTTTTTTTATTCTTCTTTTGATGCAAATTTAACTTAATGTCAAATAAATGCAACTCAATTCATTCAGTTCTCATTCTTATGCACTTACTGCAGAATGGGTAGAAATGATTATGCAGAAGAGTGTGGGAAAATGTTCAAATGCCAGAGATGTGGCCACATTTACAACTGCATGGAAATTTGCATTAATTCATAACCAGTAAACATGCATTTACTGGTTATGAATTAATGCTAAATATAACAAAATGCATTTTGTTATATTTAGCATTTAGGTAAACAATTTTTCAAATTACTTTTCTACAAAAGTCTCTCTTAAAACTATAAACTTCATTGTACTTAATACAAAAAATTATTATATAATTCAAGGAATCAACTTATTTATTTCCAATTAAGTGTTTTTCTAGATATTTTTGTGTTACATGAACAAACCCAAAACAAACAAGTTCCAATGACAAGTAATGGATTCAAACATCAATTACATTTAGTTATAGGTTATAGGTGGAAAAGATAAAGGCCGCACCGTTAGCATAGCCTTAGTAAAGAAAGGAATGAGAAGTAGAAATGTAGGGTGGGGATACGGATAACAGTAGTATGAGGGAGGAAAAGGTGGGTAGATAGTGGGAAAGAAAACAGAAGGAAGTGAGTCCCCATAAGTGTTGTGCCAGAACCAAAATAAAAACAATGTAATATTTACAGAAATTCCCATGCGGGAAAATAGCAGTATGATAAACCACGTATATGTTACCGGCCAAACCCAATTTCAGGCCAAATTAGTTTGTTCTAGGCCAAACTAGTTTATCCTATGTGTGTCAGGATATACTAGTTTAGCCTAAAACAATCTAGTTTGGCCTAAATACTTTAGGCTTAACTAGTTTGTCCTAGGCTGAACTGATTTAGAATTATTTAAGTCAGGCCTGGCCAACCCAAATTGTTTTGCATGCCACTTTGATCAAGCGTAACATTGTAATGGGCCACAATTTAGGCAAAAAAGTAAAACAAATACAAAATTAATAAGATTTCATTGTTATACGAAGAGTTTGTACTTGCACTCGTGCATTATAACAATCACACATGCAAATTTTCATTTATTTAATTGTTTCAGTATACACAAAACAGAAAACAAAAGTTCTAATAGATATATAATATCGCTTAGTGTGCCACACAATATAATGTGACGGACCGTAGGTTGGCCAGGCCTGATTTAAATATATTAGTGGTTAAAATAAAATTAAAAGGCAATCAGTTAGATGAACAATATTTATTCAAACATAGTCTACTTAATTATAAAAAACGGTATTGATTAGGGTGACACAACATTTGTAAAAAACTATAAAATAAAAATGAGCTAATCAGTACTTATCAGTTTGTACGTTTTTTATTAAGCCATGCACTTTTAAAGGTAATTAACTTTCGAAAATATTTTCAAAAATTCAAACGAAATAATAAAAATAACTTTTAAAGTCAAACTAAAATTGAAAATAAACTTGTTTGTGTTTCTTAGTGTAACATATAAAATATTTATTCTTTTATTTATTTTTACAGAGTGGTATAAAGTATACCTAGGTAACCCCAATGGTGGCACTTCGGACTGTTCGTGCTCCCAGTGGACTCCTCCCGGAGGGGAGCCGCCGGCAGGCCACCCATTGTTTAATGTCACTAGTTATTGATTCATGGTAGTTCTTGAATAAAAGAAAAAAAAACGTCTAATAAAACGTAGTTAACCTAACCAAACCAACCTAACCGAAGCACTGCCATTGGGGTTACCTAGGTAACCCCAATGGCAGTGCTTCGGTTAGGTTGGTTTGGTTAGGTTAACTACGTTTTATTAGACGTTTTTTTTTCTTTTATTCAAGAACTACCATGAATCAATAACTAGTGACATTAAACAATGGGTGGCCTGCCGGCGGCTCCCCTCCGGGAGGAGTCCACTGGGAGCACGAACAGTCCGAAGTGCCACCATTGGGGTTACCTAGGTATACTTTAACCCACCCTGNTTACCTAGGTAACCCCAATGGCAGTGCTTCGGTTAGGTTGGTTTTATCTTTAACCATCTTTAACCACCAGGTGTACTGTGGTGGAATTTCGAATTACACAAAATAACTTTTTTTTACACTGGCACCTATTTGTAGTACATAAATCAGTTCAGCCTAGGTCAAACTAGTTAAGTCTAAAGTATTTAGGCCGAACTAGATTATCCTAGGCTAAACTAGTATATCCTGACATGTGTAAGATAAACTAGTTTGGCCGGTAACATATATATATATATGAGGCACGGTAAAAGTACAAAATTGGAGAGACATCACTTTTATGATGGTACAGAGTAGCATCCAGAAAATGAAGAACCGGAATGAAGAATTCAATTTGTGTGGTTCTGCTGAGTCTGATGATACTTGAAATTATCCAGAGGTTTAATGAAGTCCAGTAAGTATTTGTAGTATCTGTTGTTTTCTAGCAGGATGGAAGGTTGGCAGGGTCAAGGAAGATTGTCTTTGTGAGTGTTGATCACTAGTTGTAGGCATTGTTTCTCATATTTCTGGCAGTGGAAAAACAGATATAAGGAAGTTTCATCATCCTCGAGACAGTGTGTACACTTGCCATCACCTACTCTCAGGAACCTTTTCAAGTAGGCCCTGAAATTTCCGTACCCAGTTAGCAACTGGGTTAGGTGGAAGGAGGATGCCAGACACCCATTAGTGGAACAGGTAACCTTTGGAAGGAATTCGTAGGTGATCCTACCAGCATCTCCAGAATCCCATTTGTCCTGCCACTCCCTAGCGGTTTGCCAATTTAACTTTTCAGAGATCCAGGAGGTGGGGAGTAAGAGATGGAGGTAGTTCTTCCAGTTGCAGTTTGTGCCAATTGAGTGGCCTTGTCATTCCTGTTGTTGTAGTGGCCCTTGATCCAGTAGAAATTAATCTGCATCTCCTGTTGCAGGTTAATAAGGGGGTTAATTAGGTTAATAAGGGGGTTAATAGTCAAGTTAGCATTCCTGTTCCAGATTTGGTGAAGGGCCACCCTACTGTCAGTGATGATGTTGATGCTTCGGTTCTTTACAGTGTTGCGCTGTAAGTCCAAGAACAGCAGAGCCCTATAAATGGCATAAGACTCAGCTTGATTGTTGGTACAATGATTTGCTAGCCTAAAGTAGTTATTCTTCAATAACTGTTTCCTATTGTCGGCAACCACAATGGAGCCCCAACACCTTCCTCTAACTTAGACCCGTCAGTGTAAATATTTAGGTTGTTTGGAATCTTGTCAGAGGTCATGTAGAACTGAGCATTTATGTTAATTACTGGATGAAGCTCACTGTGCTTGTAAACCTTGTCTAAGCCTGCCACAGTAATGGAGTTAGTTAGATCAGCGATATGAGGAGGCAGGGAGTTCTCGGGATGTAACATTCTGAGATTGCTGAGGATAGTACCCTTTTGCCCTATGTTGGTGAGGAAGAACTTCCACATCATCTCTTTTATTTTCAGGTCAATGGGGGAGACCAGTAATAGCGAGGAACTGGTGGGGGCAATTCTATAACTCTTGGCTATAGAGATAGCAGCCATGTGGATCCTATTAACTGCACTACCCCAGATCTCGCTCCAATATGTAACAGATGGCACAATAGCCCCTAGATAGACGGTCTTTGTAGCTTTAGCATCTAAGCCCCAGGTTTAGACCTTAGAGAATGGCAGATTTTAACTTCCTTGTCATGTATTATTTGAACATGATCCTTCCATGATAACCTTTGTTCCAGGATAAGGCCAAGATACTTGATAGCGTTGTTGATTTTGATTTTAGTCCTTTCAATGGACCATACCCTTACATTTATAGGTATTTATAACTAGCTTGTTCTCTTTTGTCCATTCAGAAAGAGATTTGAGAATTTTGTTCATATTAGCCTGCAGGACTTTCTGGTTTGCATGGGAAATGAGGAGGACTGTGTCGTCCGCACATGCCTGAATCATTGGGTTGAGTTTGTGTGGGAGTTTGCTGGTAAGACAAAAGATACTATTGTGCAAGATATTCCAGAAAAAGGGGCCAGCTTTGGACCCCTGTGAGCAACCCCTGTTAATGTTTTGCTCATAGAAGACAGTCCCATTATGAATACTCTAAATACTTCTGTCAGAAAGGTAACTGGACAAGAGGTTGTAGACATTTCTTGGGCACTCGGAGTGCAGAACATCAGCTTGGATCGCCAGCCACAAGGCATGGTCAAAAGCACCATGAAAGTCAATAGCAACCATAAGGGTATGTTTATTGTCCTCCTTTCCCTTTTTGATATAGGCCACCAGATTAGCAAGAGCCAACGTGGGGTTCTTGCCCCTACGGAACCCATATTGATAACTACTAATGAGATTTTTACTCTCATAACGATGGAAATCCTGTTTACCATGAGGACATCCAATACTTTACTGATGATTGGCAAAAGTGAAAATGGCCGGTAGCTCTCGTGTGAAGTGGAGGTCCTGTAAGGGTACTTGTATTATAATGAGCTTGACAGAGGCCAATTTCTAGGCTGTAGGGAAGTGCCCAAGCTCCAGACATTTATTGAATAAAGTAAGAAAGGTTGTTGGAACAAAGCTGTGCCAGAGAAAGCTATTTATATATTGTTGTCTAAATGTTACATTTAGTTGTAAAATATTGTTTAAATGATAAAAATTAAATTAAATAAAAAACTTAATACATTAAAAATAAAAAACAGTGCAAGGACAATTAACAATTATTTATTATTCATCCAACATTTTTATTTACTAGATTTAGTTTTACTGCACCATTAGGTCTAAGATGAACTTCCTATAAATTTTAGCTGACTGAGTCATACATTGAGAAAAATTCTTCTCTCACTGAAACCAAACAATGTATTAACATAAAAGCATACACCACAGCCTCAGATATATCCAGCAACACAACTGTGGTGTATATTTTTAAGTTAATACATTGTCCAATTCCAATGAGATGTTTTACTCATATCCATATAAGAGTGGAACATACATTTGCAAACATAATACATTCAAATTTTATTAAAACTACAAGTTTTATCAAATGATTGGATTATCAAAGCAAAAACTTTCTTACCTCTTCTTTCAAGAAGCGTAGTTATTAGCTGCTGTAGATTGAAAAACCTAGAAAAAAAACATTTATGTAAAATTTTTGAACATTAAATGTAACAGTAAATAAATAAATATAAGAAGTCATACAGAAATGTAACAAAATATAATATTGAGTGTGAATTTCATTATATATGCAATAAACAAACTGTGTCTGAACTCCAAAACAATAACATTTTATGTATTAACATTACATAGTGGAACATACAATACATCCAAAAACAAAGATGCTTAAAAGATTTGAGGAATCACTAATTTATTCAGATAAAACATTTTGCAGCTATTGTCAGCTTTGAATCCCACCTGTATTCTGCTGCAGAGTGGATCACAGATGGAATCCAAAACCGAAAAGAATTATGTTGCATAGCATCTTGTAGATGCCAGTTTTTATTCTAAAATTGTTAAAATTGTTCTAATTTTATTCTATAATCAAAAACTATGATTATATGTTTAATTTCTGTATTTGGTCTTATTTCTAAGGATATAAAATATTTGTGTAATACAAAAAATGCTTTTTTTCTGTTTATTTTATTGTAATTTGATCAAAAAATGCAAAAGTAAACATATCAAATTTTAGAAACCCCTGTAGATTATCTCAACTTATACCATTAACATCTGTGTGAAATTTGAGAGAAAGGTGATATTTTTCAAGGTCATAGTAGTACCAGTAAAACTTTATTATTTTCTTGGCAGACTGTCAGTACAGCCCACCTGACTAACTACTGCTACTAATGTCAATTAACTGCTAATTGTTTTATTACCCTGTAAACAAAATCTCCCTTCCTGGTTGTCAGTCAGTCAAATAGCAATGTTATTACTTTACTGTACTCAGAAGAACATTTACTTTTAACAACTAGTTTTGTTAAATCTAATTTTATTTTTTAGGCATGTCAGTAACCCTGAAGTTTTCAACATGCTGGTCTCTCCCAGTTATATATATAACATGCCAGTCAATTTGTGAAAATACAGTATGAATTGTTATTTGTGTGATTATTTGGATTCTTTCATAGTCTCTTCTGGATTAAAGATGAGCTACAGATGGGATCTGGAGTTCAGATGATAAAGACCTTAAAAAATGTTTTATCTGCACTAAGTAATTCCTTATAGTCTACAGATATTTTTAAATGAATAAATTTTGGCAATCAGAGAACAGTTATAACTATTATAGAAATTGTCAATTACATAAAGACAGAATAAAATGTTTTTATACTATACTAATAGAAAAGAGTAATTTCGATTAAATAAATATTAATAACACTAATTCAACTTAGAAAATAATAATTAACTTTCAACAGTTATGTTAAATTTAATCTTTCTAGAATTTTCTGAGCCATCAAAATCTTTTGTCTGCCCAACTGTGTGTGATTATAAATATATTTTTTTACCTCCATTTAATAGATCAAATGTAACAGAAACCAATATTTATAATCAAATCTGTGCAAAAGATGTGGGGTATGCAAGAAAGGCAATAAAGGGAGAGTGAAACAAGCAAGGATTGAGTTGAGCAATGCAAGTGGAAAATGAGCCAAGGGACTTAGCCCCTCATAGGTCAATCATCATCAGAAATTTTTTGTTATGCATATTGGGAACAAGTGGGCAAAGCCTGTGGGGCAAGCAAGTGATGCCAATGGGGCATTAGGCCTCCTACAGTGGTCAGGAGGTATAGTCCCCCAGTAATTAAATAGAAATATCCTAAAATATTGTTTAACTTTGTTTAGTAATGTAATCTATTATATATTTTTATATTAATTTGTAGAAATTTAGTTGGATGGCAATTAAGTTTAAAAGTTAAAATGAAGACAGTCTGTTGAAAAGGAATCACTATTTATTCACTTTCAATGTTCCAGAATACAAACTTTTGACAACTGACCTTCTTTTGTAGGCTACTTGGCCATCAAAATTTTGTATTCTGAAACATTGAAAGTGAATAAATAGTGATTCCTTTTCAACAGACTGTGTCTTCAATTTAATTTTTAATATTTTTATATGGTAAAAGAAAACATTTGATGGCAGAAATGAATTATTGAAGCAGAAAAATCAGTACACCAAAGACAAATTCACATTAAACCAATAGACCCAACTAAACTGATTCTACATCATATTTCCATAGCAACTGCAGTTGATTAACCAATGTATCATTCAATGTCAATAGAATTCAATAGTTAAATTCTTGTAGTTATATGAGAAAAAACTGAGCAATTCTCTTCAAACCTCTTTGAAGTGCTAGCTTGTTTAATGGACTACTGATGGTGTGCAATGATGGAAAGAAAAGCAAAGACAAAGGTTTTTACTCTTTGTGAATGCATTGTATTTTATATTTATTAAAAAATAAAAATAATGTTTATTATACATTATCTGAAAGAAAACTTGTTTTAACTGACCCTCACATGACTCATCCACTCACCTCCTAAGAGTGTAATTAGAGATGAAGTGTAAATAATGGCTATAACTTCTCTCAGCTCCAGCTAGACAGCTGCAGTTTGTTTTGTTTAAAAGAAAATATATATGTAAGTAACTGATGTAAAGAATTCATCCAATCTGTTTAAATAAATTTTTTTTGTTTTTTTTTGTAAAATGTAATTATTATTTTCAATTTGTATTATACAAAAATTTAAAGAATCATAAACTGTAATATGTTTGTGATTAAAAACAGAAAATAAACTGAATCTAGCACAAGTTTGAAATGAGATATTGCAGTTTAAAACATTATAATAAAATGTTATTTTTTTTAGTAGGTTGAACAATAAAGGTTAATTATAATTTTCCTATTGTCAAAAAATTTTAAATTACTGTTTTGAGAAAATTTGTCTGTTATGCAAAGTTGGATCCAAGTTAGTAATGGTTTACTGTATCCATGAAAATACCAAGAAAGGTATCATAATTACAAAGACCTACAGAAAAAAAAATAATAATTCATAAAGAAATACTGCAAAGAAATTGATTACTTTAGGTCCAGTGATAGTGTTACCACCTGTCTGGTTTTCACCCGGACAGTCTGACTCACTGTCCAGGTGAGCAATTAATTTTGTCCGGGAATTTCATAGAAATTGTGAAATTACGATAAAACAAAGTTCTTGCAAATATTTTTACACATTTACACTATTTTAACAGTGAAAGAACTCACACTCACTGAAACTCATCTGCAATTCTGCCATGTTAGTCTGTTTATTCCAATGTGTAATGTGCAACCTGTCGACCTTTTGTTTTTTTTTATTTGCATGTACAAATCGTACATGTCTGTACAATTGTAATAAGTAACATCAATTAAAAAAGAACCGTACATGTCTGTACGGTTCTTTTTTAATTGATGTTACTTACATTACTTCTACGCAAGTCCCTAGTCCCTAACTCTAACTGATTTACAACCGGCATGCACATAATTCTTTGCATTGTAAAATGACATTGCATATGCATCAGGAATTTCTGTTCGAACAAACCTGACCTGCCGTCCGGGTCAACGATTTTGAAAAGGTGGCAACACTATTCAGTGAAAAAATAATAATTGTCAGTGTAAGTACTCTTATTCAAATATATTCAAAGTAATCCAATTGTTTTAACTAGTATGTTTGATCCAGTCAACACATGTAAATTCATGTTAACAGATTTAAAAATTACCAGTGAGTAATTTGTGTAACTACATCACAATACCTATGCAGAATTCTTTTCATTCTGTAGAACTGTAATGCATTGTATACAAAACTAACTAAAAGTAGAAAAAGTTTTAGATTATTTTTATTAATATATTTAAACTAGCTAATGTACTGTACATGGCAACACTTGGTTATCTTAACAAAACAATGAATAAATTTGAAAATTATAGTTTTGTCAAATGTTGGTACATGTGGTAGTCAGGTACTATATACAGAGGTCACACTAAAGTTTCCAAATCCTGTTTGTTGTTTCCTTCTGTTTGTCCTCATATCTTCTGAAAGTACTCTCCCTGGTGCTTGATGCAGCACTGCATGCAGGAGAACCAGCTCTGGAAGCACCAACAGTATTCTTCTTCTAAGATGTCTGCCAAGGTCTCTGTGTACAGCAGCTCCCTCTACTGGATTCCCAAAATGACATCCCTTGGAATCACCTTGACTTTCAGAAATAGAAAAAAGTTGCTGAATGCTGAATCTGGACTTTAAGGTGAATGGGTGACCAACTGCATTGGCAGTTGATCAAGTAGACTACCGTTCTCGTTGTTGTATGCACTACTGTAAGGTTGAGATGCAGCAAGAGTCCACGAAGGCCTATTTTAGGTTGTTCTTTATGAATTTCTTGAAAGACTTGAGGAAGACAAATGGTGATAAACCACTCAACATTAACTGTCTTCCTATCCTCAACGACTATTGTGGCAACATGACCTTACAATCATATTCAAAATCAACTCTAAATAAACTCTGAAGATCCAGAACATTATACTGCTTGGAAGGAATTTATAACAAGTTACCACTCTCTAGAATCACAATTAATTATACTCTGATACCAGATTAGGTCTTCCTTCACCTCCAGAGTCAGTTCACTCTAACTACAAATCACTTGATAAAACTACCCACTATCAGTATTCCATGCTTTGATGGCAATGTTAGGCAATGGATTCAATCTAGAGATATTTTTACAAGTTTAATTTTAAATAATGAAGCCTTAAGCAAAATTCAAAAATATCATTACAGTAATACCTTGACTTACGCTACCCTGGAGTTACACAATTTTCAAATCTCATTGATTCATCTTTTGTTTGAGCGCCACACAACTCTTGATTACTCACTTCCCCCACAATATTGTTCAGCTTGCATGTTCGGACATGTCACACAGAATCAACACATAACTACAATTTATTTTGTGTTATTTATTTCTGTACTTGTTATATCTACAGAGACTCGAGAGACTCTATGTGGTGATTTATTGTAACCGTGAACGAACCAAAAGACAAGATAAGATTAATTAGAACATTTATTAGCTTACATACATCTGACTTGGATTTTACACAAATTGCGAAATTATACCCTGACTTACGCAAATTCGACTTACGCAGTTATTGCTCAGTCCCACCTATCGTGTAAGTTCAGGGTATTACTGTACTTAGTTTCTTCACTAATAAGTGAACCTAAAGGTTTATTGGATAGTTTGTCTATCACAGAAGATACCTTTGATACTGCTTGGGATCTTCTGATTCAATGTTACAATAATAACAAGGTTATTGCAGCAAATTATGTTAAGGAATTATTAAATTTGTCAAATGTAAAAAATGGCAGTAGCAGTGAATACAGATTTCTCGTAAATCAAGTAACTAGTAATAAAGCAGCTTTGAAATCACTGAATCCTGAAATCCCACTTCATGATATAATTCTTGTGAAAACTGTTTTGGACAGATTAAAGTGACAAGACAGGCAAGAATGAGAGCTGAAGACTGCTGCTGATAAATTCAATTTCTTGGAAGAACTAGTTACCTTCCTAGAAGCTAATGCACAGGCACTAGAAATCATTGAATTTAAAAGCAATGCTAATTGTATAAAAGAAAACAAAACCAAATTAACTACTGGTAAATCATTCACTACTAATGTGAATAGTGAAATTTGCAAATACAGTAATAAGTCTAAACATGTACTGAAAGAATGTAGACAATTCAATGCAATTAATAGTGAGGAAAAGAAACATTTTCTTTAAAGCAAGAACATCTGTTTTTGTTGTTTAAAGGGGGAACCATGCATTTTCAAAGTGTAGGGCTAGATGTACTATTTGTAAGGGCAAACATAATCAACTGTTGCATATTGATAATACTGAATTGAGCAGTCCTACTCATTACTGTGTTAATTCTGGTATATCAAGTTACACTAGCGTAAAGGGTAAATACAGGATGTATCAGAATGACATTTTAAAAAATTGGGGGATTGTAGAGGATGAAATTTTGAACATTTTGATATAAGGAACCAACAGCCAGAAATTTGAGCTAAAGTGTCTACAGTGATAGGAAGTGCTTGACCGCCCTTCACTTTGATAGTTACCCTTCCGTCCATTGACATCATGTTATTGTTGTGGATGGAAGACTGTAAACATACAACTACAGTGGTCTAACTGACCCTGTGTACAGGACATTGTGTACTTAGTGCTTGTCGTCCTTCAGATCATCCCTTGCATCCACTGGCACTGTGCTGTAAACACACAGCTAGTCAACGTGAGTCGAAGTTGGTGGTCATCACATTGAACAGTTACTCTAAAGTAGTGCAGCCACTGATTTGATGTACAGTTTGATTGTACTCTACTGTTTTGTCAATAAAACTTGTCATAAATTCATAAATACTGTATTCTGCTGTTTTGTTCAGCATACAGACCGTACAGAACGTGCAAAGTGCTGTAGAAATGTTATATCACATTTCTGGCTATAGGTTCCTTATATCAAAATGTTCAAAATTTTATCCTCTACAATCCCCGAAATTTTTAAAGCGTTATTCTGATACACCCTGTATATGACTAGTCCAAGTGCATTATTGCCCAGTTTTAGTTGATGTTGCTGACAGACATGGAAAATTGGTCAAGTGTCATGGAATCTTGGACTCTGGAAGTCAAATATCATTTATCTCTAGTTCATTGGTTAGGAAGTTCGGCATACCATTAATTAAGAATAAGTTTTCAGTGAATGAAATCAATGACATTCCTGCTGCTAAGATTTTGCATACCTGTTTAATAAAAATTAGATCCAGAAATAATAGCATTGAATTTAAAGTTAACTGTGCAGTACTGGATAATATTACTAGTTTAGTGCCTAGTTCACTAATCTGTTATAAAGGTTGTAACTTACCATCCAACATTGTATTGATATTTTCTTTGATGTTATTACTGGTCATACTATTCATACTGGCCACCCTACATTGCTCAGCACTCTCTTTGGTTATGTTATTTCTGGTCAAATACGAACTTATTGTTCTACTAGTTCAAGGAGTGTCATGAGTTGTATAAGTAAGTGTGATTTACTTGACAATCAACTTAGAAGATTTTGGGAACTTGAGGAAATAAGGCAAATTCCTCAGACAAAGGAAGACAAATTTTGTAAACAACATTTTATAGAAAATACTAAAAGAAATTCTGATGGTCAATTTGTTGTAAGGCTTCCTGTTAGATTAGAGGTTACTATAGGAAATTCCTTTGAGCAAGCCAGAAAAACAATGACTTTGCTAGAAAAAAAATTAAAATCTAATAAAAAGTTGTACCAAGATTACATACAGTTTATGAGTGAGTATTTGAAATTAGGTCATATGGAACCTTCTAAGATCCTCCATGAAACTCCTGAAATTTTTATTCAACATCATGCTGTTTAAACCCACCAGTTCTACAACAAAAATTAGAGTTGACTTTGTTGGATCTGCAAAGCCTTCTAATAACTATTCTCTCAATGATATTTTATGTATTGGTTCTGTTATCCAAGAAGACTTGTATTCCATTATTCTTCGATTTAGAAAATATACAATAGCAACGACTGCACATATTGCCAACATGTATCACCAAATATTAGTTGATCCATGAGATAGATGTTTACAAAAAACCTTGTGGAGAAACTCCACCAGTGAAAAATTAAAATCTTACAAACTGACTACTGTGACATATGGCACTAGTCCTGCTAGTTTCCTAGCAACTAGATGTCTTAAACAACTTGCAGATGAAAATGAGGTATCCTATCCACTAGCAGCAGAGTCTATACATTTTGATTTCTATGTAGATGATTACTTGGAAGGAGCCGCTACAATTGAAGAAGCTGAGATGTTACAGCATCAGCTAATTGATTTACTTGCAACTGCTGGATTTCCTCTAAGAAAGTGATTATCAAGCCATGATGAAGTAACACAAAATGTTGAGCTTGAAATGAGAGAAAATTTAAATGATTGTAAGATAATTGGTGATCAGACTGTTCGAGATTTAGGAGTAACATGGCATCCAGGTACTGATTGTTTTCAACTTCAATTTACTGTAAGGCCTACAATTAAGTTAACTAAGTGCAATTTGTTGTCGTGATATCATCCATTTTTGATCCTATTGATCTATTGGATCTTGTAATTATTAAATGCAAAATACTTATACAAAAATTGTGGTTACTAAAACTTGGATGGGACAAAACATTATCCACAACTGTTATCAATGAATGGAATAAGATATATGAGAATTTACACTATTTGAATGATATTCATGTTAGCAGAAAATTAATTCTTCTAGTCTCAAGACAGTTGAGCTCCATGGTTTTTTTGATGCTTCAGAACAAGCTTATGGTGCTTGTTTGTACATCAAGTCCATATATGATAATGATTCAGTTCTTGTTTCTTTAATTACATCTAAGTCTAGACTGGCTCCCATTAAGCAACAATCTCTCCCTAGATTAGAGCTGTGTGGTGCTTTATTACTCTCTCATTTGCTGAAGAAAGTTTTGTCTTCATTAAAGTTAAGTAAACTGGCTCAAATTCTAAATTCAATGCTGATCCACAATCTTTAGAACCATTAACCCCGGTCATTTTCTTATTAGTCATCCTCTATGCTCTATTCCCGAATCTTCTCTGTTGTTCTTACCTGTTGGCAGATTTTCCAGCTGGCAGCATCTTCGACAAATGATGGAGCACTTCTGGAACAGATGGTCTACTGAATATATCAGCAAACTGCAGCATCGCAAGAAATGGACAGATGTCAAACCCAATCTTTGCCTCAATGACTTGTTGCTCATCAAGGAAGATAACATCCCACTGTTGTGTTGGAAACTTGGACGAGTAATCGGACTATCTCCAAGACCTAATGGTCTGGTTCAGGTAGCTAAGGTGAAAACAGCCAGTGCTGAACTGCAACGCCCTGCTGTAAAGTTATGTTCATTTCCATTAAGTTCTTAAACTTTCTGTAATTGTCAGCTGTAAAATGCCTTGGATATGTTTTGATCTAGTAGATCAATGGGGGGAGGATGTTCGGACCAGCAGATGATATTTTTTTTATATTTTAAATTAGCAGATAAGTCCAGCATTGCTTAGGCAAAAAGTAACGATAGCAAAGATTAAGATTATTACATTACAGCTAATCTTACCCGTTTTCACAGAATGCAAGAATTAGGTTCCCCTATTTCCAGACTAATTAGAAAATTTTTAGATAGGTCTAAAGTTATAATTCTATTTAATGCAAAAAATCGCATCTGCGCCTGTAAATCTTGCACGTTACTTTCTCTTAACACTTCCATTGTTGAAGCCTTAATCCTGCCACTTTCCCCGCGGGGGGATTTCAAAAAATCCCTTGTTAGTGTGCGTTCTCGTGACATACCATAAAGCCAGACGCACACATGCAGCACGACAAGGAAAAGCGGCAGGATGACATCACTTTTTCTCGCCACAGAAGTCAATTTTGTGCCACTTTTCTCATGCTGCAAAAGCTGGTTGAATTTTATCTTTTGTGGCAACCACCGCCAAGACGCGTTTCTATCAGCCAATAACAGTTCATCCGGTAGTCACTTGAGAAAATACAATCACATGGTGTTTTAATTGCGGAAAGTTCAATGCGGTTAACTGAGATAACTGACATCAGAATAAAGAGGAAAGGATAATAAATTTAACACAAATTCTACACAAATAATCATATAAAATTTAATTCAAAGAACAAAACAACCGAATCTTACTCGAAATGGTATTCTTTATTGAGGAATAAGCGTATTTTGTACACCAGTTCTTTATCAATCAAGAAAATATCTATAATCTAAAATATTCGTTCAAATCTTCGACAAAATCTTCTAACTAAATAAAGCAAGCCATACAAAACAAAATTTGTAAACACGTGGATAGTGACAATATCGGTATCGTTTGCCATCTTGAATACTGAACGCATGTGTCGAAATGTAAGCGGATTGCTGCCGCATGGTGAAGATGCATTTGCGACACCGCTTTTCCTTGCTGTGCCGCATGTGTGCATCAGGCTTAACTGTGTACCAAATTTCAAGTTTCAACTCCTAACCGTGCTGAAATGCTCACGATGAAATGCTTGTATACATGCATGCCATCTATCATAGGATAAATGTACTATGCCAGAAACCTTAGTGGGAGTGTATTAACCTGTTCTACATTGATCCCGAAAATTTTCGGGTTGACCTCATTGACCTGTGTGAGCGAACCCGAATGTTTCCATGTTTACATCGGAACGTTTTTGATACTAGATGTCGCTTAACGTCACAATTTTTATATCAAAACGAACTTTTAAAATAATTTTTTTTCGTTTTTATATTATTTAATATATATATTTTGTTTGTGAAACATAAAAAAATAATTTTTTACGATACAGTAAACACGATTATTATTTAAAAAAAAAAATTTAAGCTTAACATAGACAAAAATTCAACATGGTGTCACAGGCAACAAATAAAAATTTCAACATCAAATAGGTTAAACAACTTCCCAAAGTTTCATGGCAATCAAATAAATGGTATAGTAATGCATGAAGGACAGACAGCCAGACAGCAGACAGACATAAATTCATTTTTATATATATAGATAAATCTACTGTGAAGATGCACTCTCTCTCTGTTGAGCTTTTTTGGAAAGAATTTTGTTCTAGTTTTTTTTTCTCATCTGGCAAATGGTGTTCTTTTTTCTATGTTGTTCTGTTAATTCTATGTTGCCTGATGTTGGTTCTGTGTTAATTCAGGGCTGAATTATGTATCATTTTGTTAATCAGGCCTGAATTTATGTATCATTTTGTTCTACTTTTTGTGAATCCACAAATAAATTCACCAGCTATTTGCTGGAGATGCTTGGTGCATTAATTTATGGTTCACTTTGTAATTAGATGCACAACAATAACTTTAGAAAATCATTACAATGTATGTGTTTTCTTTATGTATTTCAATGGTTTCTTATTGTGACTGTATTTTTTGTATCATTGTTGTAATGCAGATATCAATGCACTTGATTAAATTGTGTGTATATCCAGGTAAATTCCAGACAAAAGTGTAGAGATTCAGGGCAATAACAAACACAATTTCATCTGTGTTTTGCTAGAATATGGTTTATATTGTTTTGTTAAATATTTTTTTAAATTACACATTAATAATCTTAATGATGAATTGCATTTTAGATACATGAAATAAACTACTGTATAATAGTAATCAATCTTCTGATTATAAGGAAAGGATACAGGAATCTTATTCTGAAAAAGAAATCACTGTGTAAGAGAAAACCTGCTGAAAAACATAAGACACATACATAAAACAATTTTTCTATGATGCCATGCTGCTGGCTCCATAGATTAGACACACACAGATGGACAACTTTGAGAAAATCACATGACTAAAAATATGCAGAACATCATTGGCTGAAGCATGGTATAACAATGACCACATAATTTACATTTTCCATTCAACACGAGTGATGTCATTAGTTTTGACTTAAATTCACCATGGTGTAAAATTTCCTTTGTAGAAACATCCAACGATCAACTAAATGATAGGGCTACAATTCAGCTAATTTTAAATCTATATATATATATATATATAAAAATGGACGTGTGTGTCCCTATATTTCACTTTTCAGCCAAAACTACAAATCGCATGTGAATGGTGTTTGTATGTGGTAGTAGCCCAAGTCTCCATTCGTGCACTATGGTGGTTGCGTCTCGATAGCTATAAGGGTGCAGGAGATACAGGGTTTAAAGTGGTTGACGTCAAAGATTTTCTATTTCAATTTTATTTTAAAAATGTTCGAACCATTTTAAATTTGAATTTGTTTGATTATAGAATGATTGTAACCGTTCCAGACAGTTGATCAAATTGAAAATAGTTTGTTTGACTGGACGTGAACAGGAGACGTTCTGTCTGGAAACAGGGGACCTAATTCTTGCATTCTGTGAAAACAGGTAAGATTGGCTATAATTTAATTATCTTAATCTTCACTATCGTTACTTTTTGCCCAGCGAAGCAGGTCCTTGCAGCTAGATTACTTAAAAAAACAGTCTTTTATATATAAAAAAAACTATATTACATACAAATGTACAAACAAATAAAAACACAGCAAAGCGGGCCCTTGCAGCTAGTAATTAATAAAAAGTAATTTGCTACTAGAAGTAGGTAGGCATTAGGCACCATCTCTTAACTAAATTACTTTGTATTAATTATTTAAAATTAGCCAAATTGTAGCCCGATCATTTAGGCAATCATTGGATGTTTCTATATTCAGGGTAGCGTAAGTCGAGGTATTACTATACTTAACTGACAGTGTCTAATTATACTTATGACAACTTATGCAAAATTGACTATATATTATTACATTTCTCTAGTTACATCTGTTTCCACTGAGAAAATACTTTTTTCAGTTTATAGAAAAATACACTATCCATTAGAAAAAAATTATCAATGGCTCAGAAAATTTTCATATTGATCTCATTTACTTAATTTTAATTTTCATAATTTTGATTGGTATACAAACAAAACTATATTTTTGATTCTTTAGTTGGGATATCATCTTCAAAGCTTCTATAACATTAATATGAGTTTCCAGTATACATATAATAGGTAATTGGTAACATAACAGTCTAAATAATTACAGTAGAGTGTCGTTTATCTGAAAGTCAATTATCCGAAAGAATTCCAGTTGGCAAATTTAAATTTTCACCAGTGCTGTGGCACTGCAATCTTTGGCTATGTCTTGGACTACTCAAATATTTTATGTTTTTGATACTAAATTAACTTCTAAAGTATAATTTTTTATTGTTTTTATATTTTTCAATATATTTATTTTGTTTGTACAAAATAAAAAAATAATTTTTAACGATACA
>NW_019384903.1:158825-172592 GCF_000671375.1 Centruroides sculpturatus
AACTAGTTTATACTGAATGTCTTTGTTAAAACCCGTTTTGTCTAGTTAAAACTAGTTTTAACTCAAATTCATTTTTGACTACAGTAAATTCTAGTTTTAACTAGACAAAATCGGTGTTGTCTAGTTAATTTACTGCTGTACATGTTTTGACTTTAGACAAAACTAGTTTTAACTTTTAACATTAGTTAAAACTAATTTTAGCTACATAAATATGTTTGGGGGAAATAAAGTTGTCTGTAGTGATTCGGCGTAAGATGCCTAACATTTTGCTTATGAAGAAAATTACAGCGCTAATTTGAGTTTAGGAGCCCTCTAATGAAAATATCATATTCTGGAGTATATCTTTCAAATAAAAGTTTGGAGTTTATTTTTAAAAATTCTATACTGTGTTTGCAATGACGACTTTTTCACTGTCTGGCATTTTAAGCATCTCACCCCAAGTATCTGGGTG
The DNA here is from genome assembly GCF_000671375.1 of Centruroides sculpturatus. Lineage (NCBI taxonomy): Eukaryota > Metazoa > Arthropoda > Arachnida > Scorpiones > Buthidae > Centruroides > Centruroides sculpturatus. Next base: position 159,277 of record NW_019384903.1, read on the forward strand.
AGATGCCAAATGCCATTAGGGTAAGATAACAAATATAATTGCTTAAAATTAATTTTTGAATTTCTTAACCAAATTTAATTTATTGCATATGTAGTACAAAGTACTTCATAGTAAGTATAACAGCACAGTATAAGTATTGTTAAGTTTCTACCCATTCTAACGTGTTCTATAGCTAGCTGAAAGCTTTTATCAGTCCAAAAACTTTTTTGAGAAGTCCTTATATAATTTCTATGCATATCCTGCAATAAAACGAGAAAACAAAAGTTTATTAAAAATAGGCATATTGGAAATCAATTAACAAAAAATAGGCACGTTACCCCAAGAAAAATGTGACATATTTTTCATTTGTTGGGGTAAGATGCCTAGTAGAGTCACATGTTCCTGCATGTCCGATCGGGATCGGCGGTAGCTGACAATGGAAACTTTAGAACCTTAACTACATCACACATTAATTGTTTTTAGCAATTTTTAATAAATTCCATTTTAACTTTTAGTTTAAAATTATTCTAGAAACATTTCACAACAAAAACTTCGTTCTTATTTAGCTTTTATTCTTCTCAGATGTAGAAAATGAAGTAACGGTAGCCAACTACAGCTTTTCGCACTCAATATTGGCCTAACGATTCATCTTACAAATACATGACAATATGTGATGTCACCATTTGAAAATATCAAAAATTAGGCATCTTCCCCCGCTTACCATCTTACCCCGAATCACTCTATGCGTTGCAGTCAAACCAGTTTTTAGTTAGGATGCGTTTTAACTAGTTAAAACTAGTTTATACTGGATGTCTTTGTTAAAACCCGTTTTGTCTAGTTAAAACTAGAATTTACTGCTAGTCAAAAATGAATTTGAGTTAAAACTAGTTTTAACTAGACAAAACGGGTTTTAACAAAGACATTTAGTATAAACTAGTTTCAACTAGACAAAACGGGTTTTAACAAAGACATTCAGTATAAACTAGTTTCAACTAGTTAAAACGCGTTCTAACTAAAAACGGGTTTTGACTGTAACATATATATAAAAACAACACTATTTTTTTTAATATTTTTTCTGAGTTATTTTTAAGCTATTGTTACATTATGCTATGTAAGTTAAGTTTTAGTATCATTTCCCTCCTCCCTCTCTTCCGCCACCAGTTTACACATCCATCGTTGTGTATCCTCAAAGGTAAAGTGCAAATAAAATTACATTTTTTTTTATCAAATATTATTCAATTACGGTTATTTATACATTTACAACTACAAAATGCATTTTTCAGTGTTTTCCTTACTATAGTTATTTTTTTAAATGTACTACTTCGCTTTAATTTGAGTGTATTTTTCGTGTTGGAACGAATTATTTGATTTTACATGTAATCGTATGGGGAAAAATTATTCACCTTACAACATTTTCATGATACGATCTCAGTTTCAGAACGAATTAATTTCATATCCTGAGGTACCACTGTATATACTGTATAGCACACAGACCTCCAGGAATGAGACAAACCTTTTTTAACAACATAACTTATATAATCGATCTTATAAACTGAATATGATGAATAATAAATACAATAAAAGCATGCTGAAAATTTAGATCAAAGAAATAATTACAAGAAATATGATTACTTAAGTGACAAATTAACAACCCGCACTTTATAGCTAATAAAAGAAATGTGTTAATGAATGAATTATGAATAAATTCTTGTATGAAAGCTACATTTATCAGTTTATATTACAGTAGAGCGTCGTTTATCTGAAACATCAACTATCCGAAGAATTCCAGTCGGCAAATTTAAATTTTCGCCAGTGCTGTGGCGCTGCAATCTTAGGCTATGTCTTGGGCTACTCAAATATTTTATGTTTTTTATACTAAATTAACTTCTGAAGTATAATTTTTTAGTGTTTTTATATTTTTCAATATATTTATTTTGTTTGTACAAAATAAAAAAATAATTTTTAACGATACAATAGTCTTCATTAGGCTTAACATCAACAAAAATTCAATGCAAAGCGACACGCAACGGAGAAAAATTTCAACATGGGATAGGTTAATACATTTTTTCGTACATAATCGGTTATTCGAACAACCTCAGTCCCCAATTGATTTGAATAAACGACGCTCTACTTTTAATTTTCTATTACAGTAAAAATATCAGACACAAGAGCAGTCTTGCATACTTGATGCAAACTATTTACAGTTATATTGTTACATCTGGCAATATCAATATTATTCTTCTATATATTCTTCAAAGAAGCTTATTCTATGCTCAGATATGTCTTGATCTTTTCTCAGATGGCTATTAACTAGCACATTTTGCAAATTTTCCTAGCATTTTAGTCATTGTATTTTTGAAAATTATACATAATTGTCTCATACACAAAAACCTTGAAATACTATGCAATATCTCACACAAATATCTTGATCTTTACACACTTTTGTTTTTTTTTTAATCAAAAACTTTCTTTTTAATGAATTTCATTATTTGAACAATTTCTAATTTAAAATATCTTTAAAATTATAAATTTTTAAAATATCTGTATTTTGATACTTCAAGTTAAATTCAATAAATCATAAAAATTGCATTAAGTGATGAGAAAATACACACTATATTTGATTCACTGATTTATAAATCCTACTAGTAATAAGATAACAAACAACTGTATCCTGTAAGTGGACACAGATACATTCTTGAAATTATTATGTAAATTCAAAATTTACATAAGTTGAAAGAAAGTTAATTATTTAGTTCAAAATAAAATACATAAATGATATAACTTTTACATGACATTCACTCATTGATTAAATTAATTGGACTTCAATTTTAGAATGAAGTTAAATAAATAAAAATGAAGTTAAGAAATGAAAATTATCTGGTATTGTAATAATACTAGATAATGGAAAGCTTAAAGCCCAGAAGCCCCAATTAACTATATACAAACTTCTGGTCTGGACCAAAAATCATATGATTTTTTTAAATTAAAATATGATTAAACATTGCAGCCCAGAATTGTAATGTCACAATAAATAACTGCTCGTTGTAAATTACATTATTGTGGAAAGACATGTACAGAGCTTCACTTGTATATAATACTTTCACTGGATTTGTATACGTCTAATAACTATTGAATAATGCTTTTCTAATTTAAATATTTCAATTTGAAGCATTGCTTATAAAATTTTGTTATATTAAGTTAAAATAATATATTCATACTGACAGTTTGCAATAAATCAAAATTTATGTTAATAAATATCTGCAAAATAAGAACTAATTAGTGTAATTAATCATAAAATAGCTAACATGCAATATTTTAAATATTTATTAGAAGTAACACTCTCTTCCCCAAAGACACAAAGTTGCATGAATAATCAATTTGACACAAAGTACTCATAATATTTCTCCAATTTACTTTTATAGACTACTCAAATTAGTGTTAATATCATTTATCTTTCAAATAACCTATCAATGAAGATCACATGAGTAATTTCAGTTTTTAAGAGATTACAATAATAAAAAGCTATGAACAGTAGAAATATAAAAACATTATACTGTATAACTTTTTTACTTTTACAGATACATCACTACCTACATATAATAAATAATGTTAAATTCTGCTTATATTTATTTCAAACAAATTAAGTCTGAAATCATTTTCATTTAATAAAATTTTGGAATTGCAACTAATAAACAATTATTTACCTAGAGTTAGTTGGTGGTTCTTGAACAAGCTCTTCAATAAATCCAGATTCACATCGAGGGCATATATATTCCTACAGAGACAAATAAATCACTATATTAGTAACAAAGTTCCAAAGATTAATTCTGTTAATTAAATCAATATTATGACCAATATTTTGATTTAATAAAAAAAATCACTATATAACTGGTAAATTTGTAACCCATATCAGTGATGCATTAAATGTTTAAAAGACTGAATAAGATACCAAACAATAAATGAAAATACACCTTGTAAATCTAGCAATAAATTTTTACTAACTTAAAAACCTTTTTAACCTCAAGTTAGTAGGTCTTCCTCAAAACATAAATTAGTTAACTGAATGAAACATTTAATTAATTAAACATTTGCACATTTATGTTCTGACTGTCTGTATAAATAAAAGCTGGCAAGAACTCTTGCTCACTTTTCCTAGCAATCAAATGAGAGGTTAAGGGGACAGAAAAGGAAGTCTGATAATTTTCAATTATATTATACTGGTAATATAAAAATTTTAACAACAAAAGCATAAAAAATAAATTTTTTTGGAATTATGATAAATTTCTATTAAAAAATATTTAAGTTTAAAATACATTGAGACACATTAGCTCAATGTTAAAATTCTGTTTGGCACTATCTGTTACAAAATTGTATTAACGAAAACTTTTTATATAATTAATTATTATAAAATGGCAAAAGGTTTAATTTTGAGGGTACTGATAAGTTTTAAGAAAAATTTTAAATGAAAATAATGAGTAAAATTTTCATTATGTCTGATCCCATTCAAGATATAGCACCTCTATCTCCCCACTTATTTGACTTTTAATTACCAAAATTTAATAACATTACTCAAAAGCTCCAGGATCAGATCCATGTGAAGTATGTAAATAATTGTGACTGCAAATTAAGTGAGTGCCATCTTTTCCACCTTCTATACATGTAAGTAATTAAATACTTCAAGAGTCACTCATCATTTGTTGCATCAACAAATGGCTCTAAAATTAATGTAAAAGTGATGCAACCATGTACATTTTATTACATTTCAGATATATAAATTATACAAAACTTTTTATATGAAAATTTTTATTACAAAACTTACATAAAACAATGATTTTGTATTTTTATTTTTTCTATATAAACAAAAGGCATTTATCACATATAAACTATAAATGTCTTTTATAAGTTCCATTTTTCTCATCCTAGAAACACAATTCTGATTTCGTTGAAGTTGTGTCAAGCTCATAAACAGGAAGAATTAAGAAATAAAAGTGTTTAAAATTTCAGAATTACTTCTTCTATTGTAATAAACAATACATAATTTCTACAAAACCTTATTTTATTTATTAGTTTCTAGACATTTATGATCTTATGACAGATTTCAGATTAAACTCTAAAATGATACTTTTATGCAAGTTGCACAAAATAAAATAGTATAATCAATCAATAACAACAAAATTTCTTCTTATATGTAAGAGGGGGACCAAAAAAAAACTGAACTGAGAGCACACTGCCATTCATAGACATAGTAGAAAGTTCTCCCATTACATGGGGAGACCTTCACGAAACAGATGTGCAAATGGCATCAGTTTGTAGGTTTACATTTGAGCATAGTGTTGTGTTTCTCTTACTGTTATTTTGTTCTGCCTGTGTAGTTCTCGGCATCCTTCAACATCTCGAAATGATCAAAACGTTGAAAAAATCCACCAAAAAATTGTTAAGACATCTGCGAGAGGATGTGCGAAGGAAACATCCAGAACTTTGCCGAGCAGGTGACTGGTTCCGTCATCACGACAACGCCCCCGCACACACAGCCTTATGAGTGACACACTATTTGGCCTCTCGGCAATGGCCTGTCGTTCCCCACCCTCTGTATTCACCAGACCTAGCCCCGTGCGACTTTTTTCTGTTTCTGAGAATGAAGGAAAATCTAAAAGGGAAGCGTTTTGATGATGTGGAGGTGGTAAAAACAGCTTCGCTAATAGCACTGGACAATATCAAAGTTGAAGAGTTCCAAAGATGCTTCAAACAGTAGGGAAAAAGACTTCACAAGTGCATCACATCTAATGGAGAGTACTTTGAAGGTGACTGAAAAAATTTTGTAAAAAAGTTAATAAATAAAGTTTTTATACAAAAAATCTGGTTTTTTTGGGTTCCCCACATATATTTTAACAGACCAAGATTTTAAAATAAATTAACTGCCATAAATCTTACAAAATTTTCCAATTAAAATAGTCCATCACTGAAATGTAAAATGAATTTAAATAATAACTGAGTCATTTATTTATTTTTTTATCCAAAATTAAATAATAAATTTTTAAAATTTATACAAAATTTTATAGTTCTTTATTTCATCACATGATACTTTAAATGTTTAGTAAATGCTTACATATGCATTCATCTAGAGTAGTGAATCTAAAAGTAGATTATATTATAGTATTTGATTTATCTTTTATTTTATTTGCTTTCTAACAATATTACTAGTGATGTCAATAAGACAATGGTTGCCACCCCATACAAAAGATCCTGTAAAATGAATAAAAAAATGCAATAAAACAAAAATAAAAGGAGTAAAATATAAAAATAAATAAAACAATTAAGTTTAATAAAGCACATTTTTTATTTTGCAAACAGCCTTAAATTTAGTAAATTCTAAGTATGATTTATGTTTGATTTTTACTGCTGCTTTCTGGTAGTGGTAAAAAAAACCAATATAACAGTAACATTAAGATGACAATATAGACAGTATAAACATGCAATATTTATAGTATTGACAGAGGGGATGTGAAAGTAAATATATTGGGATGGGAGTACACCATCAATACAGGGTGTTCGGAAATTCCCGTTACAAACTTCTAGGACTTGTAGAGGGGAGTGAGTACATAATATTTTGATTAGGAACCCATGTCCAGAAACATACCATTTCCGTTCTACGACAGTTTCAATTCAGCTGTTTAACTCTTCCACTTCTGCTTAAGAAATTTGAATTAGCCGTGATGCAGTGCAATTATTAGGTAACTATTCAAAAGGAAACATAACGAAATATCCATTTATCACTTAAGCACATTTGTTTTTATTAACACTTAAACTTTATGTGTTTACATTATTCCAAAACAAAAAAAAACCTAGCATACTGTATGTACAGAACAGTACTGATACATTACAACAGCGGCTCAATGTGGCGACCACCAACGTTCTTACAGACATTGTACCTACAAAGCATGTTCTGGTACACACTCTCCATCCCACCTGGTGTCTCTTCAATTTCTAGTGCAGCAGCCATAACTCGTGCCAGCAGATCTTCCTCTGTTTCTACAGGAGTCTCGTAAATTAAACTTTGCATACGACTCCACAAGAAGTAGTCCATAGGAGTTAAATCTGGCAATTGCAGTGGGCACACGGTTGGATCACCTCAGCCTATCAATCTTTCACCATATCGTCTGTTGAGTTGTCTCTGAACCGCACGTGAGAAGTGAGGTGGTGCACCATCATGCGGAAATCACATTTCCTGACAGACATTCAGTGGCACAGCTTCCAAGAATGGGTCCAATACATTTTGTAGGAAAATCAAGTATACAGGACCAGTTAGCTTGAGTGGAAGGAGGTATGGCCCAATCACATGACTGTCCAGAATACCTGCCCACACATTAATACCAAACCGATGCTAAAATCCATGAACATGCATGTGGCATGAGGGTTTTCATTAGTGTTGTAACAAATAGTATATTCAGCCTCAGACTGAATACCGAATATTCAGCCAGGAGCGTGGCCAAATAGCCGAATATTCGGCCAAACTATTCGGCTTGATTAACGCACGTACGAATATTGGGGCGCAAACCGCATTATGGTAAGGACCCTGCTCTCTATTGGCCCGCTGTCACTACGCTTCGCCAATCGCGTTAATTCTTGACAGTTGTAGCGGACAGACAAGAATGTATGTGATAAGTGATGATATCAAATGTGGATAACATTGAAATGATCTACTCGTGTAAATAACGGAAAAAGAACAGAGAAGGTCCGCAAAGTGAAAATGTGAAAATAAATATGATATTGAGTTGATAGCATAATCGAACAAGTCGAAGCAGCTTATTGCGCAAAATTCGCGGCCGTCAATGCCAAACAGTTGTCATAGACTTCGGAAAGCTAAATGCTTGTAATGAAAGTCACTTAGCGTGCACGGGCGAAAGCCTGCGGCCGTTTGGTCTACCAAGCTGTATCGAATCTGTGAAATCATAACTGTGACTACATCCTATCTGTCTCTTTTCTCTGTTGTCACCAGGCTATGAGTCACGTAATTGTAAAATTGGAAATCTACGACGGAAAAGTGATGAATCAAAAGTATCGTGAGCGCGTTTTATAATGTATGCATACATGGACTACAGTGAATAGAGGAAAGAGAAAGGGAAGAGCAAAGACGAGCACTTAAAAAGAAGGATAGGCAGGGTAAGACCCTCAGATGTGCAACGATTCTCGAACGAATAGATGTGTATGTCTGCTGATCTTTGTAATTATAAATTGTGAATACATGTGACTAATATTATTTTCTTTTTTATTTTGTGCATGTTAAAGTTATAAACATAAACAAACAACATATAAACAAATAAATATAAACAAACAACACTAACCCGATAACATTAAATCTAAATACCAAAACGATTAATTTACTGTTTTTTTGTTATTTCTTACTCCTGTTTTTAGGTATTCGGCCGAATAGTAACCGAATATTCGTTACATCACTAGTTTTCATCTGCCCAGACATGGCTGTTTTGCAAATTCAGAACACAGTCCCTAGTGAACTTACATTCATCTGTGAACAGAACTCGACGTGGAAACAGGTGTGTCGATGCAGAAGTGCAGAAACCACGTACAGTAGGCAATGTATTGTGAAAAATCGGCTGGACCCATAGTGTGTACCCTTTGTAAGTGATACGGATGTAATTGTTGCTCATGCAGAATGTCCCAGATGATACTGTGACTAACACCCATTGCACGCACAATTGTTCGAGTACTCATCGACAGGTTCTCTTCAACATGATGCAGTACATCATCTTCAAATTTGGGTGTGCAGCATTGCTGTGGAGCACCACAGTCCTGCCTCTTCATGGTAAAGGTAATGTACCTGTTTCTTGGAGCTGCTACATAACTTGGGCAAAAAGTTTGTGCGATGGTATGCTACAGTGCAGAAAATGTTTGTGATACAACTGACTAGCAGTTCTTCTGTTACCTTATGCTTCACCATACACAAAAAGCATGTTTGTGTATTCTGAAAACATGTACCAAACCATGTTTACTGTTATCGGAGATGCACAGGCAGTCTTGCAGCAAGGAAGACATTAACTGACATCAGGTGACCATCTGACGTAGTACATGTTATCCTGTCTACCCTATTGCATACCAGGACAAGCAACTCTGAGACTTTTCTCTCTCCCTCAGCAGAAGTGAAAGAGTTAAACATCTGAATTAAAACCATCGTAGAACGGAAACGGTACGTTTCCGGACATGGGTTCCTGATCAAAATATTATGTACTCACTCCCCTCTAAAAGTCCTAGAAGTTTGTAACGGGAATTTCTGAACACCCTGTATATTTGAAAGTATATATGCAATCAACATATTCAATGTGTTTATAGAAATTGGCATACCTAGGCAAACACATGCAACTTCTGGGCAGTTCGTAAGTGAAAGGTTAGAAAATCCGTTAAGTAAAATGTAAATTTTAGCCAATTCTGAGTAAAGTTAATTTAGGGTAGATTGAGGAGCAGAAGCCCAAATGGAAAGAGCATAGTCTATTACAGACTGTATGTTGGTGAAGAATAATTCTCTTCAGTGTTTTTACTACAAATTTTTTAGTTTCATCAAAGTATTCCCCTACAAATTGAGACTTGTTTAATTGAATTTTCTATATGCAGTTTGACAGAGAGTTTTGAATCAATTATACACAAATCCTAAACTGTGTCAACTATTTCCAATCATTGATTATTGATAAAAAAGGTAATGCAAGTTGGTGCTCTCACCAGGCATTATTTTAGTTTTGGTAGAATTTATTTATAAATTTAACTTCTTAAGTGAGGTATTAAGTTTTGTAATATCACATTGTAATAAATAATAACAGCTATTGGCAAGTTTATCATCATTGGCATATGTATTTGTGAATGAAGAAGAAATACTAGAAAGTGTTATTTATATACGCTGTGAACAGTAGATTATGAAGGATTGAACCAAGGTATTTCAGTGGTAAAAAATGCAAAAATGAAAAATCTAAAATCTTGATCTGACAAGTATGTAATAGGAAAAAACTTGTTATGCCAAGTCAAAACAATGCCGTCGATTTCAAATTCAAAAGATAATTTGCATGACAGAATATTTAAAACAACAGAATCAAAAACTTTTGCAATATCGATGTATGCCACTTAGTAAGAAGTTTTAACTTGAAATTTGATAGAATGATATGCTAAATTTCAAGAAGATTGCTTGTAGTAGAGCAATGTTTTATACCAGAATGTTGAACAGGGCATAAACAAGAGATAATAAGGAAATAGATGATTTTATATAGGCAGATTTCAAATAATTTCAACATGGCAGAGGCTAAATAAATTGGACAATAAGAGTTAATTAAGTCCTTTTTTGGGACAACATAAACGACTGAATGAGTCTATTGAGCAGGTATGTAGCTGAAGTCCAGAATCTGGCAAAATAGGTGAAGGAAAATGGAGGCAGACAGGTGCTAATTTCATATTTAAATGGAAGGAATACTATTGGGATTATATGTAGAAGTAAAAAGCAGTTATATATCATCAGAGAGAAAATAAAAAAGAAAATACCACTAAAAAAAGTAAAACCTAATTGATTAATATTCATATTTCTTACACTTAGCAGTTGATACCATGATTCAGGATGTAAATTAAAATAGCATGATTTAATATCATTAAATATGCTATATTCATTATCATCTTCAATAAGATGACAACGTTTTATTTTAGATTTAGAAAATCTAGGAACTGTTTGCCAAAAAGTTTTAGGATCATGTGCAAAGTCGGAAATAATTCTTTGGAGGTCATTTAAGTATTGAAGTGTACTTTCTCTTTGATAATGTCTAATAGTATAATGGTTTAGATACAGGGTTTTGGAATTTTAAAAATAGCCCTAAAAATATATAACTTTACAAATGTTCTAAAAATAAAAATTCTTTAATTGTATACAGTAGAAGAATAAAGAATTTTTAAAATGTGTTAGATTGGTCACTCCATGTGATAAACCCGTACTAAGATAACCTTTGTAGTTAAATAAATCAAATACAGTAGAACCTCGAAAACTCAGCTCTCGATAACCCGGCACTCCAGATAACTCAGCCACACCCTGGCAGGGCAAAAAAATCCTTAGTTAATTAATTTTCATTACAGACAGCTTTATAAAAGTATAAACTCTCATAAAGTATTTTTCTGAGGTCTGTCTTATCAGGTAAATTACTGTACACAGTGTATTCATTAATTTTCATTTTCATGTAGTAAAGGCTCTATGCCTTCATAAAGGACGTACTTTTCCTTTNTTTAACGATACAACAGTCTTCGTTAGGCTTAACATCGACAAAAATTCAACACAAAGCGTCACGCAACGGAGAAAAATTTCAACATGGGATAGGTTAATATATTTTTTTGTACGTAATCGGTTATCCGAAATATTGATTTTCCGAACAACCCCAGTCCCCAATTGATTCGGATAAACGACACTCTACTGTACTTTAAATTTTTATTAACAAATAATTTTTGTGTCATTCACACAAGTGTCCATAATTAGAAAGCAAAAATATTTACTAAATAAATTTTCTTGCTAATTAACTAAGTCAAAATTATAACATAATAGGAAATGAATAGATACAATGACTGTGACTGATGCAATAATTAGAATATTTTAAATACCCTTCCGATGGCCTACGAAACATCTCTATTCTTTCTTGTCGTGTTCTTCTTCGTGGTCTTCTAAATATACAACGCCTACGCTGTGAAAATGGTAGCATGGGTGAGACAGAAGAAAACGATGGTCCACCTGATGAAGTACCTGGAGTTTCCATATCTTCATCTTGGTTTCCATTTCCCTGTCTTTGTTCTAGAGCCACTCTTTGCAAAAAGTCAATTACATGGAACACCTGCAACACAATATTTTATAAAAACATTATGCAAATGTTTTAAAACTCTGTGTTTGTTTACTAAGCATTTATAGACTTTTACGCACATCTCTTGCACTTGCCGGAGGCTGTAAATCATTTAAGTCGTCCTCCTCCGATTCTTCGCTAATTAAAAAACAAAATTTTGTGTAATTTAAAAAATTAAATTCTTACTACATTGAATTTTTTACAATGCAATATGAATTGAAAATAAATTTCCATATAATAGTTCATATAGAATAAATGTTGATTAGATGATTTTGATTATTAAAAAGTATCTAAAAATTTCTATATACAAGGGTAATCCCAAAAGAAGGTCTCCTATTTTTTAGAAATACAAAAAACCATTTATTTTCAATAATTTTTACATCATTTTAAAGCTTGAACATTTATCTATTTTTTCACATAATTGCCATTTCAGTCAATGCACTTTTGTAGGTGCTGTGGCAGTTTTTGCATGCCCATGTCATACCAGCTTGCTGCCATGTCGTGAGACCCATCTTTCTCACACCTTCCAATAATGCAACTTTTTCCTTAAAATCTTATGAATGGTGCTTCGGGAAACCCGGGAACCAAAATGCAAAGATCATCCAGAGTGATCTGCCAATTATCACGCATGGTTTGCTCAACCTTTGCAACTGTCTCGTCAGAAATTGACAGTCTCCAGTTTCTTTTTTGTCATGAATTTCATATGACCAGCTGCAAACTCCCTACACCACTTGCAGATGTTTTTGACATCCACGCACAACTCACCATACACTTTCATCAATTGGTGATGAATTTCAATCGATTTAACACGACATGGCGGCAAGCTGGTATGACACTGGCATACAAAAACTACCACAGCATCTACAAAAGTGCATCGACTGAAATGGCAATTATGTGGAAAAATAGGTAAATGTTCAAGCTTTATAATGATGTAAAAATTATTGAAAATAAACGTTTCTTTGTATTTCTAAAAAAATAGCAAACCTTACTTTTGGGTTTACCCTCATATTTATAACATAAGCAGAGTAGATTTATGTACAGTACCTATCTAGATAAATTTTCCAGTACAGTGGTACCTCAGGATACGAACGCCCCAGCATACGAAATTTTCAGGATACGACATGAAATTCAAACATATCTTTGCTCCACGTTACGAACAAAAACTCACCATACGACATTATATTAGTTCGCAGCGCCATATTTTATTCAATTCTGTTCATCGGTCTCAGTCCGCACATTTGCTTCGTCGTGGAAGGATCTCGCTCGATAAAGGAAATCTTGAGGTATTATCAGAAAGTGACTGATTTTATTGAAAAGAAACATCCCGTAAAGGTTCACACTGGCCGTATTGCTGCTCAGTTTAATAACATTTGCCTAAGTCATTTTACCAAGCAACTGCTATCCAGTGAAAGTGCTGGTGGAAGTGAATGAAAGAAAGCAAAAAGCAGTGAATAAAAATTAAAATATATATAA
>NW_019384903.1:178670-204270 GCF_000671375.1 Centruroides sculpturatus
TATATTCTCAAGTAAACAATACATACAAGTACAGTACAGTATTTTCTGAGGAAACACTCGTACTTATTTTTTTTAACCCCATTCCCGATAACCCGGCATTTTCACAAACTCGGCCACCCTTCGGTCCACATTAGGCCGAGTTTTCGAGGTTCTACTGTACTATGACATAACAAACATTAACACAAAAATCGTATAAAGAGTTTGGTTATTTCAAACTACCAATATGATGTTTATTGCAATACGTGGGTTTTTCAAAAAATTCCCAAACTTTTTGAAAAGCGTACCTCCAGTTGGTTATTTTTTATCTGCTTGGATGAATTGAATTTGCGGAAATCTCCTGAGTAACCTCCTTCAATCCATTTGTTAATATCTTGTTTTGGCGATTAGTTATGGCCAATTATGTAAAGGGGTGTTTTGTGGAGTTTGGTAAAAAATGGGATCCGCGAAAATGAGCTCTTTGAAGGAACAGTGTTGTTCTATGAAATTCTCTGAATCCCACGGAATTCCAAGGGGAATAGTTCTAAGTTAGAATAAGATTGAATTTTGTCGAGTTGACTTTTGGATTTGATTTGATTGAATAAATTTGTTTTTTTGTTATAAATATTGTACATAGTTATTCCTAGACCTTTATTAAATACTTTTATTGATTTTGACTAACTTGTCTTTAATTTATTTCGGTGCACACAAAAAGTCCAGGCCTGGCAAACTAACAAACACGAACCCGCGTAAAGTACCCGTTAGGTACTGGCTCTTTCCGGAACGGAAATCGTTGTAAAGCGATAAGCTAAAAATAGTACTTTACAACTGGCGCCCGAACAGGGACCATTAGATTAAAAATAGGATTGGTTGTTTATGCTTCTGACACAATATAGTGCTATAAATTAAGACACTTGGCGGATTTTCTCATCTTTATTTAGTTGATAAACTAAATAAAGATGAGAAAATCTGCCAAGTGTCTTAATTTATAGCACTATATTGTGTCAGAAGCATAAACAAATAGCAAAGCACGGTTTCATATCATCAAAATAAAGATGAGAAAATCCGCCAAGTGTCTTAATTTATAGCACTATATTGTGTCAGAAGCATAAACAAATAGCAAAGCACGGTTTCATATCATCAAAAAAGGATTGGTTGTTGTTTTTGATTCTCTTTCGTAGATTTAGAATTTGGATTTAGAGGAGTAACACCTCTTAAGTAAGTAAAGAAACAAAATGGATGAGAGTGCACCTGTGACCGACAAGAGTTTAACCAGTTACAACAGCAGTTGTCCGTGCTGTTGCAATAAGTGTCTACTTTGACAAGTGCAGTGACCCATCTAATGTCATGTGTCACATCTGGAACTGTAGAGCCTACAACACCGAACATTACTAGTGCTGTACGGCCCGAAACCTCCACTCAAAGGCCGGAAGTGCCTACAACTTCAAACGCATCGATGGTCTGGCTTCAGACTGCTCCGCCGCCGCCAGCCATCCAGTTTAATGGTAGGTCAGAATTAACCGCTAATGATTTCTTACAGGACCTTGAACAACACTTCCTGGTAAACCAAATTCCGGAAACTAGATGGGTGAATACCGCCGCTAGTTGTCTTCGCGGTAGCCCAGCAATGTGGTGGAAAAATAATGGACGCCACCAAATAGGTAATAATTGGCTTTTGTTTAAAAGATCTTTTCTAGAAGTCTACGCTCCATTGGCAGACGAAGTAGCAGTCACTAAAGAGTTATTTAGTCGTCAGTATAACGGATATGATAATGTCGAGCAATTCATATGGACCACGGTACAACTATATCGCACGTGGAGACCTTTAGCTCGAGATGAGGAAATAATCCAAATTGGAACGAAGTTCAAACCACCCTGCGTGGCGAAAGGTTAGTAGAATTAAAAAGGGTTTTATCCCAATTTTCACAATTATTTACAGATAAACCTGGATTAACAAATATAATCGAAAATGAGATCATTACTGACAAAGCATCACCAGTCTGTGGCCATCCTTATAAATATTCAGCAGAAAAACTAAAAGAGATGAACCGTCAAATAGAAGAAATGTTGAAGGACGGAATTATACAACCGTCTAATTCTTCGTGGGCCTCACCAGTCGTCATGGTGAAAAAGAAAACAGGCGACTGGAGATTGTGTGTCGACTACAGGAAGTTGAATAAGGTAACAATAACCGATAAATATACCTTGCCCATCATTTCAGAATTGCTGACTTCGCTTAAGGAAGCGAATTTTATAATGACTTTGGACTTTTCGTCGGGGTACTGGCAAGTACCAGTGAAGGAACAGGATAGACCGAAGACCAGTTTCATTACAAACAGTGGATTGTACAAATTCTTAGTTATGCCCTTCGGTCTTAAAAATGCTCCAGCCATATTCCAGAGATTAATGGATAAAGTCCTTAAAGACGAAAAGGGGAAGTATTGTCAAGTCTACTTGGATGATATTATAATATATTCTTCTACCTTTTCAGAGCATATGAAACATTTGACAACGGTGCTGAAACGATTAGCAGCTGCTGGTTTGACCATTAAATTGGCCAAAAGCCACTTTTGTTGCCCAGATGTGCATTACCTGGGATTTCGAGTAAGCAATAAGGAAATTGCTACAGAAGAAGAAAAGATAAGGGCTGTTTAAAAGTTTCCGACGCCCAGAAATACAAAGGACCTCAGCACCTTTTTGGGAATGTGCAGCTGGTATTGTAGGTTTATTCCTAATTATGCAACCACTGCAGAACTGCTGTATCAGCTACGTCGCAAAAGGAAGCGATGGATTTGGACAGAAGATTGCCGTCAAGCTTTCGAAACATTGAAAAGTAAGTTAATAACCGCACCATTTTACAACTTCCTAAACCAGGTATACCGTACACATTGTACACGGACACTAGCACTGTAGGACTGGGAGCAGTGCTTTGCCAAGAAAAGGTGATTGCATACGCTAGTTGTACCCTAAACTCTGCGGAAAGAAATTATATGGCCACGGAACTCGAATGCCTAGCGGTTGTATGGGCTATTAAATCTACTTGGATGGAACAGACTTTACTGTAATAACGGATTATTCAGCTTTGAAATGGCTACAGAGTTCAACATCCCTCTCAGGTAGGTTAATGAGATGGGCTTTACGTTTACAGGAATTTAATTTCACTATACAACACCGAAGTGGAAAAGAAAACCGGTTACCAGATGCTTTGTCTAGAAGGCCAATGGAAGAGCCAACACCCATAAAGGAATCAGATCTAACCACAAAATTGTTGGTGGTAACATTTGAAAGGGAACAAGATATCATAGACGCTCAAAGAAATGATCCAGAATGGAGCGAACTATATACGTATTTATTGACTGGGAACTTACCTAATGACCCAGCATTAGCCGCAGAAATAGTAGGTAAGTCTTCCCATTACCGGCTAGTACATAATCTTTTATATTATAGCTGGAAAACGGACGAAACAGGAAGTTATCGACCAATAATACCACTGGACTTGAGAGAGGATGTTCTTTACGAATTGCATGATCATCCCAATGCTGGCCACTTAGGTGTAAGAAAAATGACAAAAAAGATACAACAAAGATGTTATTGGCCCGGTATGAGAAAAAATATAAAAAAATATGTGTTAGGATGCCATACATGTCAGGTGACAAAATTTGACCAAAAGAAAACGGCAGGACTAATGCAAGTCCCCGAAGTAACTGAACCAGGAGAAAAGGTAGGAATAGATATAATGGGACCATATCCGAATTCCACTAAAGGTAACCAGTATCTCCTAGTTATGATCGATTATTTTAGCAAATGGGTCGAAATCTTTCCTCTGCGGAAGATTACCGCAGAAACCGTAGTGAATTGCATGTATAATGAATATTTTTGCAGGTATGGCATGCCGAAAATATTAGTATCTGATAATGGGCCACAACATCGTGTGACAACAAACTAAAACATCCACTCCCATGCACCAGCTGGTCTGATAACATGATTGTGTGCATGCAGAGCAAGTTTTTTCAGAGGATTGATGATTGTGGAAGATGTTGCCTTGAACATTGGCATTTCAATGGAATCTGCACATAATCTTGCATGAAGACCTGAAAATGAGGAGTGTCCTCCAGGTGGGTGCCATGAATGCTGACAGACGACCACAAGGCTGTGCACGTGGCAATGTTCACATGTGATGATTGCATAAATGATGTCTTCTTTTCATCAGTTGTTGCAATGGATGAGACATGGATGCTGTTTTTCAATCCAGATACAAAGCAGCAGTTGGCACAATGGAAACACACTGCATCACCTCCACTGAATAAATTTTGGGATACCACCAGTGCTGAGAAAATGATGGTGGGACAGTGACAACATAATCCTCAATCACTGCATTCGAAAGTACACTACAGTGACATACTACAAAGATGTTTTGAGAAGGAAATTGCTTCCAGCATTGTGAAAAACCTGGCTGGAAAAGGCTGTGTGTGTACTCTTCCATCAAGACAATGCTCGTCGAGCAATGTTAACACAGGAGTTCTTCATGAGAACAACTTTGGGGTAGTTTCTCATGCTCCTTACTCACCAGATCTTGCTCCTATTGATTTTTGGCTTTTTCCGATGATGAAAGACGCTTTCCATGGTCACACATTTCCCAGTCATGCCACTCTGGCATCAGCGATTTTCCAGTGGTCAAAACAGACCCTAAAGAAGTGTTTGCAGCAGCCATGACGTCATGGCATTGACATTGTGAAAAATGTGTACGTCTGCAGGGAGATTATGTTAAGTAGTAACAGAATTTCAATTTGTTTGTGTAAGTATTTTGTCAGAAAAAAATGGGAGACCTTAGAACTTGAATGCATCTAATATGTATGGATATTAGATAGTGTGTGTGTGTTTCTATGTGGCAAAATTTTGTTTACTCTCTTTGAGACTTCATAACACCAGTGCTTTCAAAAATTTCTGAAATTTTGCATGGAGGTTTGTGTATTAGAAAGACTCATGCTATTAAATTATTGTGGTTTAAAGTTTACGGAGTGGGGAGTTAAAGGGTGGTCGTGTGTCATATCTTGAACAGGTCAGACTTAATGAGTATTTTACTTGTTATTAGCATTTACTATTTTTTATAAAACCCATCCCTACTCTCAAAATTAAGCTTTTTGCCAATTTATAATAATTAGAAATGTAAATAATTTTAATAAAATATCATAACAGATACTGCCAGCAGAATTTTAAATGCTGCCAAAAAAGTTAAGTGATTCAATGCTGGAGTTTTTACATTTAAATGGATCCACATTACATTTCTGTATTCCTCTTCTCAATTAATTGAAAATGGCAAAGTTTTATCAAAATCAATTCAATAAATTTTGAGAAGAAACTCAATTCTATAAGCATGATAGCAACTGTAAAACATCACTCGACAAAGTCATACTATTCATGCAATATCGCTTTGTCACACACACTTGAGAAACAACTATATATCTTAAAAACGAAGACATGGACCCCCATTTTTTAATTGCATTTTTGGATTCCACATTGCAATTAACGGAAAATGGCAAAGTTTAATCAAAATCTATAAAACAGTTTTTGAGAACAAACACAATTCTGCAAGCCTCATAGAAGCTTCGCTAATGCTCCACTTCAAATATTGTAATTTGCATTTTCAGATTGTCACTTATTTATTAAATACTAATAACTACTAAGAGTATTATCAGTTTCTAATAAAAAATTGCTATGTCAATATACTCTATAAACAATGTTACTACATAACTTTTATATACAATTTTACATATTTTTCAATTTAAATTATAATTAAACTTTAACTTCAGAAATCCTATAACTATTAAGTTATACTGTGAATACATAATAGCTTCATCTTTATAAAAATGTTAAAAATTAACTCTAATTCTCAAAACATTTCATAGATATCAACATAGAGGATGGCTAAAAATCAGTTATCCACATTTGTTTTTATATTCAAAATCATTAATTAAATTTATTAAAATAATATAATTCATATATTAAACAAAAAAATTATATTTTAAATAATTCTTTCAAAGCTTTTAAGTAATAAAGTATTTATATAATATATCAATTAATTAAGTCTTTACAATGGTTAACTCTCTTTTGGGAAGAAAAATCCAATTGTCCTACAAAGAAAAATCAATTTTCAGTTTAGAATCATACAATATATTTATTTGGTATAATAAATTTAAAACTTCGTTCAAAAATACCAATGATTCATATGTAAAAAAATCATTCATAAAATTAGATATGATAGCTGAGAAAGATAAGTTAATTTAAATTGATAACATTTATTTAAATGGAAAAACAATTTCAATTATCAAAATAACTCTCACACAGCTTGAATCATCAATACTTGTAATATTAATATGACAATAAATGTAAAAATAGAAACAATTTTTTCCTATTTTTAGTCCAATATGAATCCCAGTAAAATAGTTAATAAATAATTCTGTTTAATATAAAAACTATATAGGAGACAGAAGTACTATACAAATTCAAATATAGTTGTGTACAGCCAAAGGTTTTTTATTTTTTGAATTATATCTATTTGAATTAAACAAAATTTAAATTTAAACTTAAAAATTTATTTTAAAAAACTCTCAAAAGAGACAATACATTAAAACAACCTTTAAATTTATGGGCACTTTTTAAGAACATATTAACACCACCATGGATTATTGTTGTATTCCTCTAAAGTTAATATATATATATATATATATTTGATAATTTTATGGTTTTACCTCTTTATCAAGCTGTTTCTATGATAATGTTCTTGTTTTGTTGGCTAATCTTACTATACTTATGTGTAAAATAGTTTTTTTAAAATTAAATAGATGAATGTAGTTTTCTAGATAAAAAATTCTGTGGTGATTATGAAAAAAGTTGTAAATACATAACTCTCCTATTCACACTCAGAATCTTTAATGTTACAAAATCAACACACCTTATTACTGAGAAAGTTCATTTATTCTTCTGAACAAATGTTTTCAACCCATTCTACGGGCCATCCTCAGATTAAAGACATTCGAATCCATAGCATTTCGAACATGTTCAAATTTAAATAAATTACATTAGAACATACTTAATGAATTGAAATTGAATTAAGCAAACAAATATAACGAAATTAATACAATAAAGGAAATAACCTAAATAAAATAAAATACAATAATTAAATATGTACATAATGTAAAAAATCTATAGTATCTCAGGCTTTCTATTGCACCTATTGAATGTATCATCCTACGAGTTCTTTCTGATTATATATTTCCATGCTGAAGGTAAAATGCTTGCATCTTTATAGTTTACACATTTTTCTGTTAAGCTAGATCTGTAGATCTCACATTTTTCTGCTGTTGATGCAAGGGTTGGTGAGTGTACAGGTGCAATGATTCTGGCCTCTTCCTATTTAGCCATGGAGCCACCAGTCTGCATTATCTTAACCAGGAGTGTACGCAATACCATACAAGAACGACCATTTGGGGATAGACAAGGAATATATAGGAGTCATAAATAGAAACGTGAACAAAAGAGTTAGAGAGCATAAGTACGACGTAGCAAAGATTCGATATACAACAGCATTATCAAAGATAGCCAGACTGATGGCTCCATGGCTAAATAGGAAGAGGCCAGAATCATTGCACCTGAATCACCAACCCTTGCATCAACAGCAGAAAAATATGAGATCTACAGATCTAGCTAAACAGAAAAATGTCTAAACTATAAAGATGCAACCATTTTACCTTCAGCATTTCCATGCAACAGTTAAATCTCAAACACACATGCCACCTTCATATTTCTCAGCAATCTCTTTTTTCAGTTACATTGTGATTCTAGTCATTTTTTTATTTTTCTGTTGCTTTTCATTTCCCTTTTTTGCAATTCATAATTAATAAAAATAATAAAATTTTACTTACAAATTAAAATCAAAAGAAATTTAACAAAGTTATAAACTGTGGTACTGCAAACATCTAGTCTGGTCTAGCACACCGATAGTGCTACTTGTTCATAGACAGCGTGTATAATTGAATTAAGTCGTATACCGAACAAAAGTCATATACCAAGCAAAATTTATTTCGTCCAAACAGGACATATTCCGAATTGGACGTATTTTAAAGCAGACGTATACCGAAGTACCATTGTATTTGTTTACTTAATTCAATTTCAATTCATTACGTATGTTCTAATGTAATTTATTTAAATTTGAACTTGTTGTTCGAAACACTATGGATTCGAATGTCTTTAACCTGAAGATGGCCCATAGAATGGGTTAAAAACATTTGTTCAGCAGAATAAATGTACTTTCTCAGTAATAAGGTGTGTTGATTTTGTAAATACATAACTGTAAAAATCTTATAGATACTGTTTGAATGCTTAACAATAATACAGTAGAGCGTCGATTATCTGAATCAATTG
Source organism: Centruroides sculpturatus (assembly GCF_000671375.1). Taxonomy (NCBI): domain Eukaryota; kingdom Metazoa; phylum Arthropoda; class Arachnida; order Scorpiones; family Buthidae; genus Centruroides; species Centruroides sculpturatus. The sequence goes on from NW_019384903.1 coordinate 187,068, forward strand.
GGGACTGGGATTGTTCGGATAACTTATTTTTCGGATAACCAATTATGTACGAAAAAATATATTAATTTATCCCGTGTTGAAATTTTTCTCCGTTGTGTGTCGCTTTGCATTGAATTTTCGTTGATGTTAAGCCTAATGAAGACTATTGTATCGTTAAAAATTATTTTTTTATTTTGTACAAACAATCAAAAAACAACGTACAATGAACCTGTTTCCGGTGTGCTTCTCTGTAAACGAAGTATTACTAGCGCTTTCGAACTTTAAGTTCTTCCTCAGGTAACATGTCCAAGCGAACGCCATTCAAATTTGATTGAAAAAAAGAACATCATTACGAATTTTCTCGTACGTATCGCTGGCGTCATTGACGCATGCGCCCCTTCGCTGGTTCTAAATTAACGTAACTTTTTGTCTACGAGCACCTGCCATGCAGTTGACAGGATGATCTCGTCTTTGTTGTTAATGCAATTGTCGTCTTTAAGCGTAGCCATACATATGTACAGGGCCTCTAGCCATCTAAGGTGGTGTGTGTACTTTGTAGTGCGGATTACCTTGGCCTGGCTGAATAACGGTTCTATTTCCGTATCCGAGGCATAGACGGCAAGAGCGGTGTTTTGCCTTGCATGTAGAATATCCGCCATGTGTTCTTTAATTCTCACCTCTAAGGAGCGCTTAGTGGATCCTACGTATATCAGGCTTCTGTTCCATCTATGATCAATCATTGGGATGGTATATACCCCTGGGCGTCGTTCTCTGTTTGGGGTATCTTTCCCGTTCCGTAAAATGTCAAAAATTGTGGCGCATCTTCTATACGCGATGCGAATATTCTTTTTCTTTGCTATTGTGTTGTAAATTGATTTCAGGTACGGATTGTATGTAACCGGGATGATGTTAGATGGAACTTCCTTGGGTGCTTGGTTAAGGGCTACTTCTCGGCAGCGCCATTTGCGGATCAATTTACGTACGATCTTGGAATAACCATGTTCGTTGGCTATTTGTTCAATATGTCTTAGTTCGGCATGTAGGGATATCCGATCCGATGAATGCGAGTATGCTCTCCTAATTAAGGCGTTGAAGGCTGCCATTTTATAGTTCGGTGGATCGCACGATCCTATTGGAATGTATAGATGCTCAGCCCCTGGTTTCCGGTACACTTCTGTACGGGTAGTTGTTTGCTCGAACTTGATGTTGATGTCGAGAAAATGGGCTTCAGAAGCGTGAGCTTGATCGATCTCTAAGGTCAGGCCGTATGGATTATCATTGAACGAATCAACGAACCCTGAAACATCCAGCTCAATCCTCCATAAGATGAGAATATCATCCACGTATCGTTTATATAGTAAGATGTTAGGTGAGTATTGAGGGATGACTATATCTTCTAATTGTCTGACCACTATTTCGCATAGGTCCCCTGCGATGGGGCTACCCATGGGGACGCCTCTTCCTTGGCCGTACGTGATCCCGTTGAATTGGAAAAAAGAGTTATAACAGATAAGATGTGCCAATTCTAGTATCTGTTAGTGTAAGCTATTATCATTAACCATGTTAAACAGGAGGTCTCTTACGGCGCAAAATACTGCCGGTAGTTTAATAGACAGGTAGAGTGATTTAAAGTCTAATACCGTTATGAAGCTAGGAGTTGCTGATAATTCCTTGAGGAGTGATATTAGGTCTGAAGGGTGTGTCAGAGCATAAGGATATCCTTCCAGTATAGGCGAGACTAACTNTACAATAGCCACGATTATTATTTTAGAAAGTTTTTGTTAGGCTTAACATCGACGAAAATTCAACGCGAAGCAACACATGACAAAGAAAAATTTCAACATGGGATAGGTTAATATATTTTTTCGTACATAATCGGTTATCCAAACAACTTCAGTCCCCAATTAATTTGAATAAATGACGCTTTACTGTAGTTAGTAAGCTTGATGATTGGACTGATGAGAGAACATGTGTCTAAAATACATATCCTATACCAGTGGTTCCCAATTAGTTTTTCCTGCATACCACTTCAAGAAAGAGCTAAAACTCGTGTACCCCTTATAGCAGAAATCCATATTAATCCATACTATTATTATAAATTTGAAGGCAATTCTGTCTGTCTGTCACCTTTTCACATCTAAACCACTAAACATGTTTTAATAAAATTTGGCACAGAGATAGCTTACTTGTTGGAGATGAACATAGGTTACATTTTACTGCAAGAAAATATCTTACTCCCATGAGAAAATTCGATATAATGCGGGCAAAGCTGTGGGTAGACAGCTAGTGATAAATAGAATAAGTTTTTTTACATTTGTTACCTTTAAAATACAACTCTAATAATAATAAAAATAACATAAGATTACAGTACACCCCTATGAAACAGGTTCATATAGTTCAGATTCCTATATGACAGTAAAAAAATTGAGACAGTATTCGTACAAACACGCTAAAAAAACTCGTATAATTTGATAAAATGTCATAGCCAACTCGTGTCACGACAGGATTGGTCGAATCTAGACCAATAGCGGATATTGTACAAACCATTGAGTTTAAACGAGCAGCAGACCTACTAAAAACCATTTATTATTTAATGTCCATAAAAATTTATATTTATATTAATGATTTCTCCAAAGTTCAGCAAATTTTTTGCAAAAAAAAATAATTTATCAGGAAGCACACAAGCATCATTCGATGACAAGCTCACGATGAAAACAAGCTTAAGCAATGGTGTCGTCAAACAGTACACACTCGATAAGCAATCCTACAATTTTTTGTTTATAGCATAGTTTATATGGATTGTTCCCAAAAAATTATACGTATTTTGGAAATGTTGAGTCAAATTAGTCTAGAATCGATTAATTTTATGGAAGAAAACCTTTCAAACAGCCGTAGTCCGTAAACTGCATACGTGCCGGGCTGTGATTGGCTCATGTACTTAAGGACTCGTAGAAAATGGATTCATAAAAACCGGAACATATCTACATGTTATAGGGGGGTCAACTGTATTTAATTTTAATGTCACAAATGTGCATGATTTTCTTTGCACAACTTTGTAAAATCTGGTTACTTTTTGGTCAGCTTCGAGTTGAAGTTGGTGAAGATGTTTAGTTTTCATGTTTGTCATGGCAGAAAATCTGCTCTTGCAGAGATATATTGTGCAAAATGGTAGTAAATATTTTATTGTCGCTTCGCTGACATCATAAATTCTAGCCCGATTTAGAAGTGAGATGTCACAACTGATTATTAAACTCAAGTGAAGTCTCATTATATTCTGCAAGAAGTCACGTTGTCATGCGCGAGAAATAACAGCGACAAAAATTTTCAAAATTAATTTTGTGAAAACAAATTGTGTTAATTGTACAATTTTTGTTTCTTGCATAAAAATTTCATTTAGGTATTGTCACAAATGCATTTTTTTGATGAAATTTCAAGAATATTTTTAGTTATAAATAAACGAATTTGTGCATTCGACATCGTGTTGTAAATTGCCAAATTTTTGATGGTCCACCCATTATTCTTTTTGATTGCTTCATCTCATACAATTAAATTTTAAATCGACCAATTTTAGATTGCCGCACGTACCCCTTCATGCAATTTCGAGTACTCCCAGGGGTACTCGTACCACTAATTGGGAACCATTGTCCCAATTAAGCACGTACTTTTCTATCTAGTCTCTGACTCCCTTTCACTGAGTATTCTACAAGGTGTGATAAGTCTGCAAAATCAATAAAATTTAGATTTCAGTCATAAAAATTCTGTTTATATTAGACTAGCCTAAAACCTTGACTATAAGCTACAGCTTATACAAGATTATATTCTTAAAATTCAGCATATGCAGCCCATGCATAAGACTAACAGTCAGAAAAAACTATTACAATAAACCAATTGTGTGTATAAAGGACAGAGAGTTGCCAGTTACAGTAGAGCATCGTTTATCCGAAGGTCGGTTATCCGAAAGAATTCGTCTACAAGTTTAAATTTTCGCCAGTGCTGTGGCGCTGTAATCTTTGGCTATGTCTTCGGCTACTCAAATATTTTACGTTTTTGATATTAAATTAACTTCTGAAGTATAATTTTTTATTGTTTTTATATTTTTCAATATATTTATTTTGTTTGTACAAAATAAAAAAATAATTTTTAACGATACAATAGTCTTCATTAGGCTTAACATCAACAAAAATTCAATGCAAAGCGACATGCAACGGAAAAAAATTTCAACACGGGATAAATTAATATATTTTTTCGTACATAATTGGTTATCCGAACAATCCCAGTCCCCAATTGATTCAGATAAACGACGCTCTACTGTATTTTCATTCAGTATTTGCCGAGAGCACATCAAAAAGTAACCAAAAACTGCCAAATGCTTGCCAAAAATAGTCAAAGTCTAGCCAATATCAGATAAAATTAAATATGGATATTTTAATCACATTTTATTTCTCTGTAATAATAATAATTTTAAAGCTTTATAAAAATTGGCAAAAATGTCCAACAAAATGGCATACAATTTAACTCTAGTTCCTAGGACAGTGAATGTTACATAAATGATGTTATTCTTGATTCTGTTCCCCTCCTACTGATTTTTATTCTTGAATCCTATATATAAAATTCTTATCCACAAAAAAAAATCAACATTTCTTTACAACTTTCTCTATTGCAGCTTATATATAATAACAGGCAAGGTTTTAAGATATATAAAAATTTAAATTGTTTACAATATACTTGTAATGAGTTCATTGTACTATTCTGTAAATTAATGAGTATACAGAGAGAGTCAAACATCTTCATACAAAAGCAGAGAACTTACTTTATCACTATTACACTTGTATATCTCAAAATATATTCTACATTAACACTAAACTGAATATACATATGGCTGTGTTCTTCCCATTCACATTAACACATCTGCTGTTATGAATGCATATAGATTATAAATGTATATATATGGAGAGTGACTCAACTCCATTACTTAACCAATAAACAACATAATTAAATTTTCCTTTTTTTTTAAAGAACACACTAAACTGAATTTTTTACCTGTATCTAATTACTAAATAATTACAAAACTTTTTACAACTAATATTATGCATTATTAAAATACCATCAAATACAAGATGGAGAGAATGCGGTACCGAAAATGCTTAACTTTGCCTTACAATAGTTAAAGACCTAAAATTAGCTGAAGACAGTCTTCCAACATCAGCTTACAAATAACATGCAGAAAAACATAAGAAAACACTACGGTTTGTGCAGAGAATGAAACCGGAATGTACAAATAGCTTCTAATTAGCAAGCTTGAGAACTTTGAAGACTTTTTGTACAATTTACATCATAATGTTTTTTGGTTTCTCCATGTTTACCCTAGATATATTCTATTACATCTCTTGCCTTTGTTTTCTATATGGCGTTATCAATTTTACATAAACAACATCAAGAATCTATTTTTAAAATAAAATATACTAATATCAAACATAAATGCAATGAAATCTATACACTTTCCCCACAGCAACTCACATTCATCACTAAGCAAAGAATGTAAATTTATGAACTTCTGTATACTGAAGGAATAGAATTTAATAGTAACATTCATGAATTTGTGGAGCTATCTACATCATCAATATAACTTTATTGCATGCGAATTGATAATATAACTGATCAAAAGTGAAAGATACTAAGTTCTACTAATCAGGAGAAAAATAAACTAAGAATGGATGGGAAGTACTTTTGATAAGTGTGATTTTTGAGTCATTTTGTTAACACTGAAAAGAGTTTATTTTTCTCATAAAGAGTAGATGTTTAGTTTTAAATTCCTCAAAAATGATTTAAAAAAATATAAAAAAAACTCAACTTAATTACGGTAAGATTTTAATTAGGATGTTCAACCGAATATCGATTCAATAACGGCGCACATCATTGGTCAGAGAATAGAATTTGTCGTATATGCAACCAATTACATGTCTTTATATAACGTGAATATAGGGTTAACGAAACGTTCTGTGAACTTACTGGTATGACCGGATCGATCTCTTGACTGCACTTATGACAATAATACTTTGTGTTGGGTCTTTCTACAGCTGCTTCAGCCATCATTTGTTACGTTTCCCTGAATTATTTTCAAATTTGTAATTTCTAGTTTAAATCTGTGGACGATTCCGTCGGCTCCTCTCTACTACCGACAACACCCTCTGATGAGCGAAACTGGAATTTTTATCCATTTTTTTCTTTTTACTTATTTTAAGTATTTTAATATAAATTAATACTTACAATATTATTCTTAGTATTAATATATAACAAATATATAAATACGTTTTAATAATTACATTTTTAATTAAAATTTCTACGTGACAGATAGTGTACTTGATACATAAACTAATACACTCATGGGTCGAAATAAAATGTATAAGTACTGTAGTTTTGTAAGTTATCCATTCATGAATAATTTATAATAATTAACTGCACGTTATACCGCCATGATTAAATTTTACGACGACGTGCTGAACACCGTGAATTACACATTTCCCTGACAGCGCTCCTTAAACCGGTGCATGTACCGGTGTATGAACAAATGTCAGAGCATCCCACTGCTCAAGAATTCTGCTGGTTACAACTTGAAGAAATAACCATCCGGTCTGTGACAGATGAAGCAGTTTGTTTGATTCAGTCTGTACAAAAACTTGAAATTCTTTCAATTCTGAACGTTTCTTAGAGCTGTGACTGAAATAGGAATAAATGTCTGCACAAATCTTCAATAGTTCGTGGCAGTTTCATACATGCTGCTGAAGAACATAAATAGAACGAATGACATGTACAGTACATCCTAAAATAAACAATTGTGAGATGTCCTGCTTCAACAATGCTTGAACACCAGACGTTGTGCCAATCATAACAAAGCATTGTCCACAACCAATTAACTGACTCATAGATATACCAAAATTAGTAAAAAGATGCTTACTTTTGCTGTAGATATTTTGACCTGTACAGGTAGTTGGCTCAATAGAAATGAGTGCAATAAAACGATCTCTGCAACATTCTAAATGTCCATCAAAATACCGAGCAACAATAGCAAGACATTTCACAGCTACTACATCAGTTGTTTCATCAATAGACAGAGAAACCTTTCGCTTGTTCCAAACAGTTTTCACTTCTTCCTTACTGAAAAATGCAAGTTTTGTTTTAATAATGTTTGAAGTTTTTTCCTTGCACACCTAATATTCTTAGCAATATTAGAATCTGGATACAGTGCTGAAATTAATTGATGTAAATGATCCATCGTTCGCAGAGGCAAATTATGTTCTACACAGAACATAGCCATTCTTTGTTTGCATCTTCAATGTTCTTTTTGTGCTGTACCAGAATTGACTTTATAATGCTAGCGTCAATGGGAGTATCAGCTATTGCGTTAACCAAATTTTTTATGTTTTTATGCATTTCACGATGATCTGATCTAACTGTGCACTGCCTCCTGCGATTACAATATGACTAACGCTTATTGTAAACTTTGTCAAGTTTACAATAAGCTTCTTACGATCACCAGGAGATCGAGTAAGCCAACCTTTATATTTATCTTTAAGCCATTCTACCCTAAATTTCTGAACATACAACTTCCTACCCACTTTACTTCTGGGATTACATCTGTTTGTCGTTTGCACTGATTCTCTCTATCTTTTTTTTTTTGTTGTTGTTGTTTTCCTAGAACCATGGACAGTTTTTCTTCATCCTTTTCATCAGAGTCTGTGTCATCTAAACTTGATGAGATAACATCTTCAATAACTCTGAAGTCCACTTGTAAAACAGCACTTCCTGTACCAGTTGGCTCCTATTCATTTGAAGCAGTTCCGTTCCCCGAACACTGGGAGTTCGGTCGTGGGTTCGCGCTGGCCACGTGAAGTTTTCCGACTTTCCTCCACGTCTGTAACGCCTGAATAGGGGCCAGTTACCTAAAAAAGACCTCCCAGAAGGCACCCCTAGGCAGAGCGGCCAAGTGTTGCGTTGCCATAACTTAATAAACAAACAAACACAGCAGAGGCGCGAAGAGTAAGGTAACGATCTAGTGGGGATGAAAGACGTAAATCTGGTTCCTTTTTCTTTCAACTCTCATAACTTTTTCGTAGTTCAACAGAAATTCACCAAACTCTGCAAAAATATGAAGCGATTCGCTTGTGCCAACGATAGATCTGACAGCTAGCAGTATTAGCGCGAACTACGTAATGGTGGCTGCTATGGGTATAAAGTCCGTGGTCTGTTAGAATTAGAAAGTGTTCAACCTGAAATGGTAAATAATAAGGATTGCTGTGAATTCGGATGTAAGTCTAAAGGTTCATCAAACTCAGTACATATGCGCACACATTCCCAAAAAATAAATTACTGCGAAAAAAGTGGGAAATAAAACTGAAGTGTTAACTTCATTTTCACCAACACCTAATTTTACTTAAAATTCTTTTATTTTTACAAACGTTTTCAACCTATCTAATATAGGCCATCGTCAGGTTTAATTAATATTATAAATGTTCCAAAATGGAACCTACCGTTTTTGAATATTTTACATATTTAAAATTCAAAGACATAATTTAACTTTAAAATAAATTGAAAGAAGTGTGTATATTAAACAAATAAAACATAGAAAACAAAGCTAACTAGAAAGAAGCATAATTTAAGGGTTTTTAAGTCCCATTCTTTTTTCTATTATATATTTCCATACCGTTGAAAGCGCATTAGCATGACTAGCGTTTAGGCAACAGTGTTTCATTTTACTTTTATGAATTTCCACCTTTTCCATCTCCAACGCAATGGATGGAGAGTGCACCGTTTTAATGTCCCATTTTACAATCGCTCCTTCGGTCTGCGCCATAATCGCTAATATTGCGTTGTTGTGTCGTTTGCTAACGTTGTATCTATGTTCTCGCATACATACCGCCAGGTTTCTTCTAGTCACACCCACATAATCTTTATGATTCCTAACTGTTGATTTTCAAATGAGATTTTATATACCCCAGCTTTCTCTTCCTTTTTTACGCTATGTTTATCGTTCCGTAGCAAGCTATAGATATTGGGTGTTCTTTTTCTTATAAAAACTCGAGAATGGTCTGTAAAAGAGCATCCAATATCTATAGCTTGCTACGGAACGATAAACACAGCGCAAAAAAGGAAGAGAAGGCTGGGGTATATAAAATGCAAATATATAATAGAAAAAAAAAAAGGGACTTAAAAACCCTTAAATCATGTTTCTTTCTAGTTAGCTTTGTTTTCTATGTTGTATTCGTTTATTTAATATACACACTTCTTTCAATTTATTTTTTTGAATTTTAAATATATAAAATATTCAAAAACAGTAGGTTCCATTTTGGAACATTTATAATATTAAACCTGACGATGGCCTATATTAGATAGGGTAAAAATAAAAAAAATTTAAGCTCTGCAAAAGTGGGTGTAGGTGAAACTGAAGTGAATTAGTTACTAAGAGATGGATAGATACGAAGTTATGTTTTAGCATTTCCTCTCCTTATAAGACATCTTTTTAGATCACTCACACATTCTAAAATGTCACAAAGTGTAATCATCGTGACTTAAACTACGAAATCAACGAGGATTAATGTCGGACACAAATGGATAAAACGTTTTGACTACAAAGAGAAAAGATATTAAAAAGACAACATACATGTAACAACTCTCGTATGTTGGCACCCACGCTATACCCTTTGTGGCAACCATTTTGGTCGACTCATATGCCACCAATATTTACTGGCACAAGCGAATTGTGTGGCTTTATATTCCAAAAAGTATCCAAAAATGTCAAAATACTTTTTTATTATTAAGCGTCAGAGGCAAAAGTCGACACTTTCGTTTGTTGAATACTGTACAGTATATCTATTCTCTGAGTCAACTATATATTCCAAAAAGTAATATATGCACATGCCGGAACTCCACTGAGCATTTTGACACCAAAATCATTAAAATTTAATGTGGAAATTTTTTAAAAATCAGACACTAAAATGAAAAAGCTACCGTAGAAGCCTGGACTTGGCCCAAGCAATTATCAAAATGCATTTAGGCTTCATTTACATTAAGCCCTCTTCAGTTCAAAAATAATGTACATTTTAAACAAAGTATAAACAATACTTACAAAAAACTTTACAGTACCAGTCGGTTACAACAATATCAGTACGCAAGCAGGCCGGATGCCCGAGCGGTCAACGTGACAGCCTACCGCTCTGGGGGACCCGGGATCGAATCCGGACGGCTTGAGTAATCCCTAGGAATTTTTCGGGGGTGGTCCGTTCGGATATGTCGGGCCCCGTCCCTCACCACCCGGTCGCCCCATTGTGGGCCTGGCCGAACCCGTAATGGGCCCGCTATAAGAGGTCCTCTTAGTGCCCACGGGGCGGAAAGAGTATATAAAAAAAAGTACATCACTTCCGGCGTTTCCAGACCACAGACACCAAATATAGTTATTTGGGTGCCTATAGTTACGCGGCCACGGTTGTATTTTCGTCTCCGGTGAAGGTTTCATCGATCTGAAGAAAAAACATATAAATATAGACATAAACATTTCGATGATCACCTCAACACACGACCCTTCACTGCCAAGCTTGATGTTTTACTGGTGGGAGATGAAAACCTCCGCAACTTCCCGGCAGAAGTACCAATCTACCGCTGCGAGTGGGAGCGACGGTGACCGGCTCCTGCTCGACCCACGCATAAATTAGCATCAGCACTTGTAAAATACGAACAGAACACATTTTATATACACATATATCATCTTAAGCGGTACGATCGAATTACAGAAACCGCCGATTCTGTGAGCACGTTTTGCAAGCAACTGAACTATCATACCTGTTGAGCTCTTTGGAAAAACGTGTTGTGGGTACAAGACAGGGTACCGGTGCACACGGCCCACCAGTCCGGCTTCTCTTTTTTTTTTTTTTTTGATTGTAATTTTTCACAGCGGTAACGAATTTGAACCTGTCAGATGGAACCGGTTCCTTTCGCGCAATGCCTGAAAATTACGACATATTGAATTAGTTTGGAAAAATAGCGAAACGCCGCTTCGGGAATATTGGCTGTTAATGTTTACTACTACTACTACTATTAACTCGCGTGTTCAAATATCGATAAAGATACCCGCGTGTAAAGGCGAGAATCAAAGAAAGGCTTACCTCCACACTTAGGGCATGGTGAGACGATACCGATTAGGTTCGGATGTGGCACGAGCCCCACACAAAATGGCAAAATTTCTGGGCTGTCTCTTCGATGGGGAGGTAGCGAAAGATGTTAAATTTTCAAAAATCCACAACGGCAGACGCTGAATATCGCAAGTTAACGGCCTGGTATATAGCACGAACAAATACTAAGTGACAGGCTACGAAGGCGAGCGCGGCTTATATAACCTTGGGGACGGTGCATCTGTATGACTGAGGGAGGGGCACGTGACTGGGTGGTCATGGGCAGTACCTTCCTCGGCCTCGCATGCGTGAAATATTAGTTCCAAAGTGTTTCTAGCTTAGCGACATAGTGAGCCGGTGCGGAGAAAGGTCGACTGTTTTCAGCAAGGTGCGCGATTCGCGTCCCGGCTCAGATAAGACGATTAATAATAATAGTTAGTTGTATTTATAGGCAATGGATGACCACTCCAGACGACTTCAGGCGGGAGACAGTAGGGGCAGGGAGGACAGATCAAAACTTTTTTGGATCACCGCCCCATTGGTTGTGACTTTTAGTAGTAACGCCCGTTCTGCGTACACAGGGGTTTTCCTATCACACCTAACGTCCCCAAGGATAATTCAAACGTTTCCAGGGGACGGTATCGCCCATTTTGAGAAGCACGGCTCTAAGGGTGCGGCTATGCAGACGCGAATTTGGTAGCGAGCGAGAGGTTGCCAGCGATATAGTTCTCGCAAAGAAAAACATGCACAAGCGAAAAGCGAGCGTGAGCGAATTTCTGGTCCTTGCACATATCTGACAGGGTTTGATATTTATCGCGTCTGGCCACTTCTCGCCACATACCCTCCCTCGCTCGCGTCTGCATAGTCGCACCCTAATACATTAGTGCGAACAAAAACATTTGAGATGCGAAAAAATGACCCCAAGTAGAAATGTATGACAATTTAGACGACGGTCAAAATTTTTCTTCTGTAAAGAGAAGCCTGAAGCTTTACAAAAAAATTTTGTTTGACATTTTTGCTTGACGTAATTTTTTCGCGTCTCAAATGCTTTTGTTTGAACAGTCACAGGCAAAGTTTAAACGAGCGGATTAAAGCAAGCCAGCACAACAGGGTAACGAGTAACAAGGGCAGTGAGAAAAATTATTGAAGTATTTAAGTGCGGGCTGTATTTACCTACGTATCACAAATAGAACTTTTTAATATCGGTACGTATTGTTTTATCGGAAACAGTATACGTAGCATATATAATTAAAATTCGGGGTATACGTGTATAAAGCATATTATCTTTTCGGCTGTAAAAATCTCGTTTTAATTGAATTTTAAATAGCAAATGATTGGAAGAGACATTTTAAATGGCACAAAAATTACGAAAAAATGTAAACAATCGCACATTGATTAATTGATCAAAAACGTCGAAGAAAAATGAAGACGATTTTCTAGCCGCTTCACTTCCAGGAGTGGGGAATATGTTCCACGTTGCTGCATTTATAATTTCATTTATGGTCTATGACCGGTCACCAAACTACGGCCCGAGAGGTCAGTTCACCCGGTCAGTCGCCACCTTGCCACAAATGAGCTAAAATATAATTATACATATATTTTTTATCTCTTTCCGCCCCGTGGGCACTAAGAGGGCCTCTTTTTGCAAGCCCATTATGGGTTCGGCCAGGCCCATAATGAGGCTGCCGGGTGGTGAGGGACGGGGCCCGACATATCCGAACGGACCACCCCCGAAAAATTCCTGGGAAATTTTCGACCCGTTCGGATTCGAACTCGGGTCCCCCAGAGCGGTAGGCTGCCACCTTACCTGCTCGGCCATCCGGCCTATTTATTTACAGTGGTACCTCAGGATACGAACGCCCCAGCATACGAAATTTTCAGGATACGACACGAAATTCGAACATACTTTTGCTCCACGATACGAACAAAAACTCACCATGCGACGTTACGTTAGTTCGCAGCGCCATTTTTTATTCACTTCTGTTCATCGGTCTCAGTCCGCGCGTTTGCTTCGTCGTGGAAGGATCTCGTCAATAAAGGAAATCTTGAGGTATTATCAGAAAGTGACTGATTTTATTGAAAAGAAACATCCCAAAAAGGTTCACACTGGCAGTATTGCCGCTCGGAGTAATGACATTTACCTAAGTCATTTTCGAAACATTTTAAAAAGTAGGCAAAGCCTCTTTGGATAGATATTTTACCAAGCAACCTCTATCCAGTGAAAGTGCTGATGAAAGTGAGGGAAAAAAGCAAAACGCAGTGAATAAAAATTAAATATATATATATATATAAAACAACACTAATTTATTTATCTTTTATAAGTTATTTTTAGTTATTGTTACGTTATGTTATGTAAGTTAAATTTTAGTATCATTTCCCTTCTCCCTCTCCTCCGCCACCAGTTTACACCTCCACCGTCGTCTATCCTCGAAGGTAAAGGGCAAATAAAACTACATTTTTTTTAATCAATTATTATTCTATTATGGTTATTTATATATTTACAACTACAAAACGCATTTTTCAGTGTTTTCCTTACTATAGTTATTTTTTAATGTACTACATAGCTTTAATTTGAGTGTGTTTTTCGTGTTGGAACGAATTATTTGCTATAAGTAATAGATATGTATATATCCATGGTGCGGTTTACTTTATATTACTTTTAAAAAATCAATTTTTCAAAAATATTTCCTCAAAATTGATGAAAAAACTTTATGGGTTATGCGGTCCACGCCCGTCATTCTCTCAGTTATCTGGCCGCTGTGAAAAAAATATTAGTGAGCTCTGGTCCAAGAGACCAACTAAAAAATCGATATACGGATTTGTAGTTATCGAGTACGTGTAATTTTTTTTTACAATTTTGCTTTTTTTCCCCAATAAATGATTTATAAAAAATTATACCTAAGCCACCACAAAGCTGTTAAGTAAGATCATAAATGCCAGAATACCGAATAACATTCCACACTTTCAAGTGGCCGGCAACACGACCTTTGAACTTTCACCACAAACCGTTTTAAGGTCTATTTCGTTACTACCGTACTACGGTTCTTGTCGAATAAATGAATAACTCGTAAGGGTGCGGTAAGCTTAATTCCAAAACAAAAGAAAAGTTTAATAACACTGACCTGTGTGACGATTGACAACTTAAACAGAGTATCGTTCGGCTTTTTACAACTTTCTCTCTTCTCCCATTCCTATTTTCGGCGCCTAAACTCGAAATTCGTCCCCCGAAAGAGTATTCGAACCGATTCTTTACGTACGAAATATTTTAAAACAATTAATTCTTTGGGAATATCGAAGGCGGGACTTTACGTTTTCCTAAGGTTGGTTATGGACAACGTCTTGTTCCGAGGCTGTGGGAATTGTAAAAATTATTATGATTTCTTGTGTACAGTTACGACACAGCTGGGAAACAATTGCAGAAACACTTCTCGGACTGAGAAAATATCGACTTTTAAGTGGTCTTATATTTTATTTTCTTCGTAAGTCCACTTTATCAGTGGCGTGCCGTCATTAGAAGCGGTGGAAGCGCCGCTTCCCTCGTATTTTCTAAAAAATAAATACATATTAATTTTAATTATACGAAAATAATCGCACAATATGTTATTATAACCGCATTATGTATCTTATTTCAAATCTCTATACTACACGTGAAAAAAAATAAGATCGCTATTGTATATTCGAATATTAGTGGCGGAGTGGAATCTCTGTATTATCAGATTCCAAAAACCCAGATTTGCGCTTGCGCTTTACGGATAACCAACCTCACCCAGTTTAGCCGGTGGAAGCCTACGACCTTGGGATGATGCTTACACACATAACACTTCCAATTCTATCAAGGACCGGTTCTGGGCTGTTAGCCACCCGCCCGCTAGATATTTGGCCGATTACGCTAATAACGAGTATATTTATAACTTAACCCAACCGATAAGAATTTACTGGTATGTTTTTACGATAGTTCCGTATAGTTGACAGGAGTTAAAAAATCCATTAAAATATTTGATATATTTATTCCGCTCTCCGGTTTTATATTACTTACGGATTTCGATGTTAAACTAGTGATATTACGATTTCCTACGTCCCATCTTTAAGGGGATGTAGAAAAAAACGCGTACAATTCTTGTATAATGTTAAAAAATTAACCGTTACTTTGACAGCATCATTTACGACTAAATTTAATGAATGCCAGAGATGCACCAGGTACAGAAAAAGCTCTAGAATTTATTTTCCTTAAATTTACGATTTATGTATCCGTTTGTCATAAAAATTTGTCTTTCCACTTTTTTCCCGAGACTACAAATATTCGAGTACAAAGTAACCGGTTTCGACTTATTTCTACTTAAAAAGTAGTTAAATAATTAAGCGATTAGGGAATTGGGGACGTAAGCAAAACCCCGACGAGAGCCGGATTATTACTGAAACAAAAGCTTAACCGAACCAATCTATAGCCGAATACAGTGGGGAACTGATTTCTTCGAAATACTGTATTACATGTAATAAAGACAGAAATTTTTCCAGTTCGACGAGAGTGACCGAAAAGTTGTATATTTTGGAAATTTCCGTGGACGACACCCGGTCCTAAAACGAATTAGTTAGAAAACAAATGTCTATTAAGTTTAACACATTTAGATTTTTACAGCTATGGTGAGGAACGTTTAAAATCTTCAACAGCCCCGTCGCGTCCTTTGAGATGTACTAATGATGCGACAAAACAGATATTTGACACTGACCGGTATCGGCACCCTGGGGATTTGGCAGTCCGCGTGTATGCACGCTCCGCAACCGTCTTCGATTCCATCCATTAGCCACTCGTGGGGAGCTATTTGACTAAGTGCATTGTTTTAAGATTTAAAAAGTAAAGAATATTTTATATTTTTNATATATATAGGCACGTAAACAAAGTATTCATAGAACTAGTACATTTTGAAGGAAAATAGTACATTTTTTGAAGGCGCTTCAGTACGTTTTGAAATGTTATTTCGGCAACACTGCCCTAGACCGTCGCTGACGCGCAAGTGACTGATTGCCCCTAGATGTCGGCTTCTTACAGAAACACAGCTTCCCTATCATCAAATGTCACGGCGCGTCCCTGCACTTTATAATTTTACGAGTTGGAGCATTCGGGTCTAGACATTATACTCTACATTTGAAAAAAACGATATTAATTGTTTTAGCTCATCGCCCTGTTAGCACTAAGAGGATAAATTCATTCATAAGTAAGATGCCTGAAAACGAGTTAAATTTTTAATATTTTAAACCAGGGGTGTCCAACCTTTTTGTTTCTCTGGGCCGCATTGGAAGAAGTCAAGGAGTTTTGGGCCACAAGTATATATTATATATACTTCTGGCCCAATATGCAAGTATATTTAAGAATTAACACGTCTAGATTGTAATAATAAGTATTAAAACTTTATCACGAAAAGGGATATTTTAAAAAATTACTTTTACTGACACATTCAATTTTTACTTAGAAATGGATAAATTCATCTATATATATAAAAATGAATGTGTGTGTGTGTGTCCTTTATGCATTACCACACCGTTTATCCGATTGCCGTGACACTTTGGGAAGTTGTTTAATATACTCCAGCGAAGGTTTGTGGCGTAGTACGATTGCCATGAAGCTTTGGGAAGTTTTTTTTAATACACTCCCGCGAAGGTTTATGGCATTTACCCTACGATAGATGGCGCGCGTTTACACGAGCATTCGCGCACAGTGTGTTCGATCGATTTCAAATTGTAAAGACCATTGTCCCCCTTCAAAAAATATCTGTATATATGCATTTGTAAACTGTTATTTACGATATTTATAATAATTTTTTTTAATCACTTTGATTGTTGCTGCTTCCCTCGTGTTACATAATTTTTTTTTAACCGAAAGCAGCACAACATACTGTCCAACAGGTTTTGTCGACACAGAAGATTCGGATCATTCAGTCAATCTGGGACAATGGCGTGATGAGCAAAAACACTTACATAAATGTGGTTGGCAAAAATCTAACACATATAGTTGTGACGCAAAAGTGTTACGTGACAAACTTGCACAATATTTATGTACTGAAGGT
>NW_019384903.1:204857-234185 GCF_000671375.1 Centruroides sculpturatus
AGCTGGAGTTGTGACTCAAAGGATTATAAAGGGAAAAGAAGAGAAAAAACAAAAGATAAACAAGTGAGAAAGATTTGAAAATTAATGGTCAATATTTGCATAACAGAAAATCTATTTAACCTTTCTCACTACATTTTATTTTTTGTCCTTTCTCTCCTTTTTCCAAATTTGGGTCTATAATCCTTTGAGTCACACTCTAACTTTATTTAGTAATTCTTCCTCATTCACACATCTCCAAGTATTCAAGTATTTAAAAATATTTTCTTTTCAATCGAAAATAAAATATAAATAAATGTTTAAGGCTTTGTGAAACTTTTTTTGAGTTTATGCCGTTGAAATAAATAAATAATAAAAATATTAAAACATTTGTCAATTTTGTTTACACGTTTATTGGGCCGCATTGGAACTTGCCTTGGGCCGCGGGTTGGACACCCCTGTTTTAAACTTTAATTACGAATAAAGCATTCATAATTTGTAATTATGAGCAGAAAATACCACAAAACCTGTTCCGGCTATTAATTAATTTAATGCTTGCTCGGGATGTAGACGCTTGTCCGTGCTCGTAACTGAGTCCGTAGGAAGATAAATCCGGCGCGTAGACGGGTCGGATCGTTCTGGCATTTATACGTAGGCGTCCGCCTGCGAAAAGCCACCGGCCGGGCGAAAGAATTTGCCGCCATTTTATACATTCGTACGAACAACAACAGCGGCCGTTCTTTGTTTGCACCGGTAACATGGCCCACTCAATACGGACGCTATTACGCCGCTGGAAACTTTCAAACGTTCGACTCCACGCGCGATCTGGCATTTACGGGCCTTCTCTAGCGCCTTGCCTTTTCCTAAGCAAAAATGTTCGCGGGTGAGAAAACACGACGTATCATTTCGCTCCACGCTCTGGCGCGTTTAATTTAAGAATTACGCTATTGGCAACGTACAGTACAGTACGCATCGATTTACGGTAAAAGCTGTTTTTAAACCGGTCCTCGGTAAGAGGGTGTTCGTAAATGACGACCACACGGTCAGGTAGGGGTTACCAGTCAGATAATGATGATCGAGTGCTGAGCTTCGGTGGACTTCCATTTTATTTCATTAATTTTATAGTTAATGCATTTTATTATATTTACTGTATTTGAGAATTTCTTTTCTTTGTACTTATGGTATCTCTCGTTCATCGAGTAATAATGGTTTGAAAGGGTTTCAGTTTGTTGCACGTCCGAAGAGGGGAAGGGATTGCGGAAACCTGAACAAACTAGGACGAGGGAACGGAGGGAGTAAACGTTTCAAAAAAATAAAGACGTAATTTACGGATGGCCCCTAAGACGGAGACCAGCTCATTACCGATGTTTTTCTACTTCTCCGTATTGTGTAATACACCAGTTAAAAAAACAAAACGAAATTACGTTAATTAACTACTAGACTACTACTAATTACTTTCTCACTACTTTACTAACACTAATAATTAAATTACTTATAACTACAGACTGATACGTAGAGCCTATATAAGAAAATTGGTGAGACTGATAGCCTCTTAGCCACTGATTATCCTCCTTACATTATTATAATATATTAATATAAATTAATTAGTAGAATTACCTTTCCTACTATTTAACTTAAATATTACATTATAATTCCTTACATTATTATAATATATTAATATAAATTAATTAGTAGAATTACCTTTCCTATTATTTAACTTAAACATTATAATTATAATCTAACTAAACATTTAAAGTTAATTATCTCTCTCAAGTGTTAAACCGAACCAAAGTTACTACCTAAATATGTAAGAAGTTTTACTGATTTATAGTGACCAGTCTAAATAATAAAAGTTCCTTAAATATTTAAAAAAAAAAAAAACTATAAATTGCTGGATAGATAGATACCTAGATGGATAACACTTTATTGCACCAAAAATACATCCGCGCTGAATCCAGCTGGATTGCAATCCCTAGTCGGCGTCTATTTCGGTGTCAACTTTTGATTGTCATAAACATAAATTGGATCAAACGTCAACGATTGACGTTTGATGCATAGAACGGACATTTAACAGGCACGGACCGAGGCAGCACACGTGCCCGTTTTAACGGGTTGTTGGCGGTAGATTGCCAACTATCCCGCATTGTTCGGGACTGTCGTGCATTTTCGAACGAAATTCCGCAAAACATTTTTAAACACTTATACTATTAAAGGAATTTATAAAAACATATTTATTGAAAATGAAGTATACAAATAAGTGTGGTGTGGACCATGGCCTTGCCACAGATCGACTAGTGAAGTTAGCTTAATAAATAAGGCCGCGTTTTTTTATGCAGGGAGTGTGTAGCGAAATGACGTCACAAGCAGTGATAGCCAATTAAAAACCAGTTTCGGTGTGTTCGGTGTAAAGCGCTTCTCGAGCCTGCAAAAAGAAACGAGAGGTTTCTGATCTCCTATGGATTCGTGCCGTTATTTGTACACAGAATCGGCAGACTTGTTTTCGTGTTGCCAGATGTTCTTAGCTTTACAAGTCAAAAATTGTTTAAAACGGAGTCCGTAAGTAGACAACTCGGAGAATATTTATAAAGAACCTGAGATTTGACGATAAAATAAAAATTTACTTTTCGTACTTTTCCAGCAATAACTTTAATCACAGAACGTTTTCGGCCAATTTTCAGGTCTGTAAATTGGCCGAAAATAAGGATCGCAAGACTGAAAATACGTGCATAATCTGTAATTGTCTATGTCTAAATCTGTAATTGAATATGTGGAGAACACTCATTTTATATGCAAAGTACGATGCAACGAATTACACAAATGATATCGCCAAGACGGATTATAATAATTAATTTTCTCGTGTAGTTTTGAATAGTAGTAAACCATTGCCAAACTTAGTGAAAATACTGTTATTTTGACCGAGTATTCAACCTACTAATTCATTTGTAGAAAGTTTTCTGTCTTGTGAACATATCTGGGCGAAAAACCGAAATTGGTGTTAATTATTAATTTCATATAAGTTAAATTCAAAGGAATCCTGTCAAGATGTATACAAGTGCTAAAATGTAAAAAGCTTCTTCCTGAAGCATGATCTCTAAGTAAATACATGTTCATGAAATAAATTGTTTGATATTAATCTTACATTTTCATAGAAAATCTCTCATTTTTTACTAGCACGTTCCCCAAAGAATTTTCTCAAGTTGGCAACCTAGGTATATCGCTGGCCGCATATCTGGGTATTTAAAACGTTTCTTGACGTTTTTGTCGGTTACGATGTTGGGCACGTAGATTCTTCCCCAAGCTGTGGGTTTTCATCTGCTTTAGACAGAACGTTAGAAGTGCGTCATCGCATTTGCATTTTCCTAGAAAATACCTAGAAATTAAAAATACAGTTTTTATAACAAAATCTTGCCTGGGGTCAAGGTCCCGGCACTACCAAACTCATTTACAGGGAGGCATTTGGCCTGCCCTTCTTTACGCCATACAAATTTGGGTTCGTGTGGCCGCCAAGTACACAACAGACAAAAAATTGTTGCTCTCCCTATCTGCATGGCGTATAGGACTGCAACCACGAGCGCTTTATTGATAGTGTCAGGTTTGACCCCGATAGATTTAGAAATTAAGAAACTCATTTGGAAAGAAAACCTTGCCAACTAAACCTGATGAGATTATGGCGACTTGGATTCGCCAGAATTATTAAGGAAGGAAAGATTCTCCCTCTAGCTCTGCTTGCCGACATAAGGAAATTCAGCGTAGATAAAAGAACTCCCCACCTACAACTATCGCCCCTTTAGGCACTTTGCCCAACGTTTGGAAGATCCGAACGATCGTCCCGTGTTTATAATTTACACTGACGGCTTCAAATGGGTGTTGCATTTGTAGTTTGCTCTAATCCAGGCCAGGAGGCTCAAAAAGTCTGCTTCAAATTAGTTTCACACTATTCAATAACTCTGGCAGAAACATTAGCCATATTTATGAGCTTGGTCCACATTAGACGTAGACAGGACGAGTAACACTTTATATGCTACCGCATATGCTCGGACAGTAGAGAAGCTTTACAAGGGATAGCCAAGTCGAAGAGCCACATAAAACTTGTGCATCTCGTACATCACATTCTTCGATACTTAGCGTGGATTTTCAATGGGTCCCAAGTCACACGAGACCAACGACCGTCTTGCAGAATCAACTGCTAAATCTACAGACAAGCACATTCAGTTACATTCACATCAACATGTTGCACATCGAGATACAAATTACCATTCTCTGGCGAAACAGATGGGACCACGACACTAACAGTAGGCTCACCTACACTTTTATCCCTAAGAGTGACACAATTGCAACTTTTCAACACTTTTCCCTTACAGTCTGTCAAGAAATTATACGACCACTACATTTTTTTAAAGTTTTCTCAAAACTAACAATTTTTAATGGTCAATTATTATTCTCAACGAAGTAAATACAATAAATAATCTCAGTCTGAACAATTAGTTCGACAATCTTAACACATTTTAGTTATAGTTTCACAAAAGTCAAACTTTCACCGTTAATAAATTAAGACCACAAAGAGAAACTGCTTTAATTTTGTCCGTTAAGAAAAATTTTTATCACCTGCATTGTAATCGTTTTTTAACAGTTTTCTTAAGTTTACTTTTGAGTGATTGTGATTGAACACCATGCCAGGAGGAAATGAATTGGGAAAAGATGAAATCTGGAGAATTATACCAGTGCTGGTTACTCAGAAAGGGCCATAGATGGTCTCCTTAATAGGTCCAAAACAGTAATTGAACGTGTTATGGAAATAAAAGGAAACTATGGAGAGAAAAAAGATCTGGTGGAAAAAATTACTGTCCTCATGGGATTAAAGGCATGTATTTTGGTCTGGCAACTCAACAGAACATGTCTATAAGAGAGTTCACATGAAATTGGGGCAAAGTTTCACATGCAATTGTTCGGACACATTAAGGAAAAACAAGAATGCAAGTTATATAAAACTAAATGGTAGGTACCAAGCAAGATTAAAATGGTCCAAAAACGATATATCTTGAATTAGAGTGAAATAATGTAGTGTTTTCAGACAAAAAATGTTCAATCTTGACAGCCCAGATGATGATAATGCATAATTTGCACAAGGCACCTTTTAGTAGATAAATGGGTGGAGACTCTGTCATGGTTTGGAGAGCATTGTTATGATGCTAAACTAGTTCTTGTTAAAGTTAGCATTAAATTAAAATCTGAAAATTATCAAGTATTTTTGGAAAAATATTTGCTCCCATTTAGATTAATTCTAGAAGAAAATGGTACTACCAACAAGAAAATGCCCCCTGCCACAAATCAAACGCAACTCAAGATCAGCAAAGAAAATTAATGTTTTACTCTGGTCAAGATCTCCTGAGTTAATTTTCATTGAAAACATTTCAGCAGGGGCAGATCTAGGTTTTTTGGGGCCTAGGACTTATTGAAGTCCAACGGGATCCCATTCTTTGTTAGATTAAGAATCTTTAAATTGGGGTCATTTTCAATAACATCTAAATCAGAGTTGAAATATATTTATTTATGAAATGGTGTTGAATTACAAACTTTATATCTTATATAAAAGAACATAAGAAATAAAGAAATATTATTAACAAAAATAATTCAAGTTTTGTGGACCCAGAGCTTACTTAAGCCCTATTAGTCCCTATGTAGATCTACCCCTGCCTTTCAGGGACATTAAATAAGGAATACATACAAACAATTGCCAATTTTCAAGTGTTCAAGAACTTGAATGTAAAATTATGCACCAATGAGATAATATAAAAAATGACGTACTGAAAAAAATTGGTAGAAACAGGCAAACAGGCAATTTGAAGTGATATCTAGAAATGGAGAAACAAATTAACTATTAATTAATCAACAAAAAAGTTACTTTTCAATCTTTGTTTTCATGAAGGTCTCATAATTTATTAATGGTGAAAATTTGACTTGCTTATAAATTTCAAACAGCTCTAGATGTTTGAGAAAGGGTTGCTGGGAAGAGCTATGTATAAGGCATCTTTATGTGCTGTCCTGCAAGAATGTTGGCAACTAGTCACATGATTTTTATTTTGTTATCAGCTGCTTTGAATAATGATCCGGTACTAAGCCTAATCCAATGTCATAAATTTTTGAGCCAGGATGTTCTGCCTGGGCCGCGTTTACCTTTGACTTTACCTTGAATTATTATTTGTAAGAGATATTTTTCGTTTCTCATAATGTGGCCAAAATATTCCAGTTTCCATTTCTTGATGGTGTCTATTATTTCTGTTTGCTTGTTCACTAGTCTTAATATTTCTGTGTTGGTTTTCTTGGCTGTCCATGGGATCCTTAGCATTCTCCTGTACATCACATTTCAAAAGCCTCGAGCTTACTACGCATTGTTTCTGTTAGGGTGCGACTATGCAGACTATACTGCTAACACTGACTTTGACTTAAAGACTGTCTACTAATCGTGTTAGCTTTGTAATTACTAGTGTTATTAATTTTATTTAATTATAAGTTTTATGCATTTTATCCACAATTACGAGGTTCTGTATGGAATCTACATTGTATTTACTGCTGTTTACTAACATTATTCTGTATTTGTTTTTTCTGTATGTAGTCCTGTGGAACTGATGTACTTAGTCTTATTTAGATATAATATTACTTAATTTTATCTCATTTTGATTTTGTGGATTTTATCAATTATCTTGAAGTTCTGCATGGTTCTACAATGTACTCTTGCTGCTTGCATATATCAACATGTATTATCTTATCCTGTATGTAATTTATGGACTTTGTCTTTTATATGCAGTTCTGCATGGAATCTACAATGTACTCACTGCTGTTCGCTTATGTTTTTCTGTATTCATTTTCTTCTACTAGTAATTTTGTGGATTTAATGTCGCGCGAATGCTTTGTTTTACTATAGTATAATTTTATTTTATTTTATTTTATTATAATTTCATGTATTCTATCCATTAACTTAAAGTTCTGCATGGAATCTACAATGTACATACTGTTGTTCGTTTACATTTCCTGTATTTTATTTCCTTGGTAGTGCTCATAGCGGAGCCAAGGTATGCATTTATGCCTCCGTAAATAAATTGAATGAATGAATGAATGAATATGCAGAAGTGAGCGAGCGAGAATATGTGGCAAGAAGAGATGAGACGTGATAAATATCAAAACCTGTCAGATATGTGTGAAAACCAGAAATTCTCTCTCACTAGCGTTATTTCTCGCTTCTCGTTTGTGCATGGTTTTCCTTTGTGAAAACTAAATCGCTCGCAACCTCTTGCTCGCTCTAAATTTGCGTCTGCATAGTCGCACCCTTAGAGTCCAAGTCTCTGCGCTGTACAATAGAACACTAAAAACGTAGCATCTAAGCAGTCGCAATCGAAGCTGTATTTACATATCTCGTGTTAAAAACCCTCTGTAATTTTATGAAAGTGCATTTTGCTTGCTCAATTCTGCATTCAATTTTTTTGCATTGTCCCAATTTTTGGTAATGCAACAGCCCAGATATTTGTAACTTGTCACTTTATCGATAACAGCGCTACCAATTACAAGTGTGCCTTGGCTCTGGTTGTACTGATTTTTACTTATCATCATCCACTTTATTTTTTTGATATTCAATTGCAATCCATAGTCAAGATTCTTGGATGCAACCATATTCGCTAACCTTTGCAGTTTGTCTAAACTGGTGGCTAATAATATGTTATCATCTGCATATCTTAGATTGTTAATTGGAACACCATTGACTATTACTCCATTGTTGTAATCTTCAAGGGCATCTGAGTATAGGTTGAAGAGCAATGGTGAGAGAATGCAGCCTTGTCTTACTCCCCTCAAAATTTGGATTTCCTCTGTCATACTACTCTCTACACGAACCAAGGCCCTTTAATTCCAGTAAAGGTTTGCAATAAGATGGATATCTCTGCCATTGAGTCCTAAGTTCATTAAAATTTGCATCAACCTGTCATGCTTTATCGTGTCGAATGCCTTTTCATTCAGGGAACAGGTGAATACATCTATGCTGACATCACAATACCTTTGAACCAATACTTGGATGCTAAAAAGTGCTTCTCATGTGCCGAACCCATTTCTGAATCCAAAGTGAGTATTGCTTATTGTCTCTTTGCATCTTTTATAAATGCATGTGTGTATGGTTTTTTTAAAAAAGTTTCAGCACATGGCTCATTAAACTTATCAGCTAGTGTTTGTTACATTGTTTTGCATTTGGTTTCTTCGGTAGAGCTATGAAAGTTGACTTTAGTGAATCCATTGGTATATTCTCTGTCCGACAGATACAATTGAATAGTTCCACCATCATGGAGAGAACACGTTCACCAGAAAGAAGTTTCAGTACCTCTACATGTATACTATCTAGGCTAGGGGCTTTATTGTTTTTAGCTGTTCTCAAGGTGTGATCAACTTCGCTTCTTGTGATATATAGACCTTCGCAAGAGTCAATGTTGTGACCTAAACTCCTCTTGTCTTTAAATAAGGTTTCAATATAATTCTTCCATTTGATAATTTTTGCCCTGTTGTTAGAATTCTTCCACTATTGTCAGTCAGGATTCCACTCGTATAAGGCATGCACAGTCAAAATCCACACTGATGTCAGGGTTGGAGGCGAAGCTAGCTAGCGTAGTGCTGGCCGATCCTTTCAGAATGAAATTCTGATGTTCTTTGAGGCAAGTGTTTAAAGGGTGCATTGTAGCACCCTTTAAGCAAGTGCATCATGTGATTATTTACTGTATTTATTTTCTTCTGTAAATTCCGTATTTATTTTGTTGAAAATAACAACTGACCATTAAACATTGTTAGTTTTGAGAAAGCAAATATAAATGTGATAGTCTTATAATTTCTTAATAGACTAGTTTTACGCTCATTCAACTTCTTACCAGTAACTGTAAGTCAAGCAGTATATGCACAGGTTCGGCAGTGGAGATGATCAGCACAGTGTGTGGCTGCACGAGGAACAGACTCCAGTTAATTATCCATTGTAATAGGTATACAAACAATAGAGATAGTTTAATGAGTAGTAACTTTGGAGGAGTACAACTGGCCCTGCACACCAAACCAACTAATCCAGACACAGACAATGTACCAACACTTATTCATTCATATTCCAGAGCAAAGTCCATGTGGTCTCTCCAGATGCCGATGCCAAACAGCATTTGTAAATGAATACTTTATAATTCTAATGACATACTCGGAACGAATTATGGTGTGGTAATGAAACAACAAAAAAACAAATGTTTTCAAACCTCTTCTGGGCTCTGCATCAGGTTCTTAACTGTTCCAAGATGGTTATTTGTTTATGGAATAATGTTTAAATAAGAGTTTGATTATAAGTTTGAAAAATGTACTAAAAGCCATGTTGCGCATGTGCAAAGAGTTGTCCTGCATGGACACAAATGAGTGGCAAGAGTGAGTTGTGAATCAGCTCTTATGTAACAGATCCAAACATAGTAGCCGACTTTTTATGGGCCAATCTCATCCTTGCCATGCCTCCCACTGAACACCTCAAATGGCTAGAGGCTATCCATATTTTTAAATCTAGTCTCACAACTACATGCGTAACACTTTAAAGAGGAGATGGTTTTGTCATTGGCCTGTCAAGAGCTGATTCATAACTCGCTCTAGCCACTTGTGACCAGGCAGGCCAACTCATTGCGCACGCGCGACATGGCTTTTAGTAAATTTTTTCGAACTTATAATCAAATTCTTATTTAAACATTATTCTATAAACAAATAAGCATCTTGGACTGTTAAGAACCTGATGTAGAGCACAGAAGGTGTTCAAAAACATTTGTTTTTTCATTGTTTTGTCACCACACTAATTGGTTCCAAGTGCATCATTGTCATTAATCCAGTGCGGTGAGTAGTTATTTACTTTATAATTTTTACTGTTTAATATTTTTTGTCCTATTGTTATCTTATTTCTTTTTTTAAATGTTTTCTTTATTTTCTATTTACACTTGTATTTTTATATACAGTATTATATTTTATGTATCTGGGTTATACTGTTAATCGCAGGGTGGAAATCTTATGTGATATACATGACATTGTCATACATCCATTTGTGATTATGATAAATAAATAAAGGTTTTTTGTCTTTACTGATTTAAATACAGTTAGTTTCAAACAGTCAAATCTTTATCTGTTGTGTCCATTGTGTAATTGTAGTCCCTTTGGTTCAGTTTTGTCTCTATTCCAAAGTTTATTTCTGTTGTCTCCTTTTATATACTGAAATAATTTGGCATCTTGCTTGTGGGTCTTTTATCATTGTCTGCTCTAGCCTGTCTGAGTTGTTGTCCTTGTCTATATTCTTAAATATAAATGACTAATAAGCTAGTTTTGAGCTACTTGTAGAATAGATTTTAGCTAGAAAAACAGTAAGTAAACAGTTTTCTTCATCTAATTAGTTAGGTTATTCTATCTCCTAGGGCTCATTAGATATGACTCTGTATAATGTATTAGTTTTAAGCCTTCATTAATAGCCACTTGGCATTCACTTTTCTGTCTAGCTTTTATATAGCTGCACTACATATTGGTGTGTGCAACAACTCAAGATTTTCTTTCAGACCTTTTTAGGGCAATAACCTTGCAGCCTATAAATTGCACGCCAGCATTAAACGTACAGGGTGCAGAAACCAAACTTTTGTTCAGGGGAATCCTTCCTTTCTTCTTACCCTACTTCTTCCCTTTCCTTTCTTTCCCAACTAAATACTTTGTGTACTACCACCACAATGTTTCATAATGTAATATAACACAATCTCATAAAAGATGGCGCTACGCACAATTTAATTTAATTATTATGATTAATAATATCAATTATTTTTAAAATAAAATCTCATAAAAACCAGGAAAGTTATGCAATTCATTCCTGGAATTTTTATTTATCGTGTCCACGCTATGAACAAAAATGAGAACACAAAATGGCCAAATACCATAATTAAAAAATTAAGCAAAGTAAGAAAGTGGAAAAAACAAAAATGGAAGTAAATAACTGATAATATTAAGGAAATGGTGAGAATCATTAGCGTGGGATTTGTGAATAAACTTAACTGGAGAAATCCATTGCCTGTATTCCATCTGATGTGGTGCATTTAAGGAAACTTTCTTACTAAACAGCAAACAATTCACTTTTCTACTTAGCATCAGTCAAATCTCAGCTACCATTAATGTCCTAGATGGTCCGGCTGTCTCCAAATGTCTTTTCTCCAACCAAATGCTGGAGAATGAGATAATATGAATTTTATTGGAAAGGAAAACGCCAACTTCAAAAAATAAGTGTAATAATTATGACTTTCAATCTGTCCCCTTTTGGCCAACGTTCCACTGATTGGTGACCAGATGAAAATATTAACATTTCAGCCCAAGTTAGGTCTATTCAACCCTTCTGCCTCTCGCCACCGCATTCTAAATTGCTTGGCGTTATCTAGTACCCTGTTTATGTTTGTCTCTCTTCCTGCCAGCTCCCGTTGACCACAAAAAACAATGCACAAAATGAGCTGAGTGGAGTGGAGAAAAAATTTATGCCATTCAAACTATAAAAAAGCAACACTGAAGTTGGCCTTCTTTAGCCGCTGCCCCAACGCCCTCCCTGTGGTGTCCAGAGTCCCCAAACCAAAAAGGTCCAGGCGCGAAGTGAAAAGGAAGAGCAAGGTCGAAGGATGCGTCTTTATTGGGCGGTCTCCGCCGTAATTACAGTTTTCGGGGAGGCTTCCGTTCCACGCCAGAACTTTATTATCTCTCGAAGCCCGGCTTCCCCCTCGACCGTACAAATCTACGCGTCTTTTCCTTTCTGGCCGCGTCCGCTGCCAGAAAGGGTGGTGTCTCCGACCGCGGTACAAAAGAGGGGAAGAACGAAAATGGCTAGCGCTAAAACGGGTGTGGAGGATGGAGAGAGTCTGTACAGGTGCGACTGGATCAACCGTCTTCTTTCGGAGGAGTGAACCAACCTATGAAAAGAAAAGTGGATTAGACCAGTGGAAATCCAGAATGCCAGCGTTGAGTCCAGGCCGATGTCACCCACCGTTTTTTTCGTGGATCTGAACTAAGGACTTAAAGGACTGCTGGGCCCTGGCTAGGCTGTACTGCCCCTGAAAAACAAAGACTGATTAGTCTCCGACCGCGTGCGCGACATGGATTTTTCTCGCGTTAAATATTCTCGCTGAATCACGCCCTTCCAACTGTAAGAGACCCAAAATACTACTTAAAACCCCAGTTTAAACCTCCACTTCCCCTCTACCAGGTTTTCCATCAGGGAAACAGAGTATGGGCCTATGCTTGCAGAAATGTCTTCTTTCCTGTTAATGGATGTTGCCTTCTATTTCCTGGAAATGGTGGAAAGGTGTAATGGGATGGTTTGACAGCCCAGTTGCAGCTGGAGGAAGGCCCTGGTTGATTCTACTCTCAAACTACTTTAGCATTGGGCAAGCATCCACCTTTATCACCCATGTTTTTCTTTTGTCTTTATAGAAAATACAGAAGTCTTTATAGAAAATAGAACTGGGGGTGCCCCCAGTTCTATTTTCTATAAAGGCTTCCATTTCAATCATCCTGTGTTACTACAAGCCATATGTCCAACCAAACTACAAGCCAACCAATGCAGTATGTCATTGGTTGTTAGCTTGTAGTTTTATAATGTATTGGGTTTTAGCAATGTTGTTTGTTCATCTTGTGTTAAACCTTTCTGTCAGTGTTGCCGCTGGCACCAGGCCAGATTACTCCCTGCTGCAAAAAGTGAGGAAGGGATGGTTGACTCCAATGTAGAGAAAAGGTCCAATGAGTAACAGTAAGAACCAGACTTTACAGTAGAAATGCATTGTGTACTTGGATGGGAAAGCAGACCCTGAAGTAAATAAGGAGAGGCATGAGTGGGTTTAAACAGAGGAGGCAGGATGAGAAAACCCACTGATAATTACCAGGAAACCAGATGGACACAAAATAAAACCAGACTGGCATCTGATTAGAGGAACTGCTGGGGTAAATCATCCCTGATTTACCCCAGCAGTTCCTCTAATCAGATGGGGTGGGGAAAGCCCAGAAACAATTGACCCCATTAAACACCTTTCTGTGCCAGTTACTTTTAGTTCGGGGTGATGGACTTTCCTGGAGAAGGCTGCTGTTGCATTTATGTCGGCACGAAAGTAGGAAATTCTGCCATATTAAACAATTTGGCAGGTATTTTATTAAAAAATGACCGCAGTTACTTTTAAAATAAACTGACTTCATCCGTCCTTGGCCTTTCCAACCATGCTCTACCCGCACCAGCAAATCTTTATATGACAGGTGGGAAAGGCCACAAAACAATGTAAAAAGACAATCTCTCCTGCAGTTTACCCTGCTTTCAGTAAAATGGCCAAATTCCCTTTTTCATTTTATTAATAAATTACATCAACCCTAGCCTAAGCATATGTCAAAACTGGAAACTGTCCAACTTTTACAGTTCTTCAGAACCTGCCACTTTCTAGGTGTTTGGGGCATGACTGATGCTGACACATCTTGTGGTTAGCCACATTTCTCTTATTGGGCCTTTAACTTCCCAATCAATCAGTTTTGATAGCAAAAACCTGCATTTTTATTTTCCAGATCAAAAACACCTGGAAATTTAATGGCACTTGCCTCTCATGGCAAGTTGGCCAGTAGCCAAAGCTGAACAATCCAACATTTTTCCTTCCACACAGATTTCCAGTTGCACATCCTCCATGGCAATTTTTATGTATTTTAAGGATTCTCCTCCCATTGACCAAGAATCCTTAAAATATGGTTCATCCATATGCCAGGATTCCATGCTGTCATCCTTCTAAGCCTAGACGTGGCTTACTAAACAGTAATTTTCCTACTTTTTCCTTGGTAAAACTATTATTTTTCTGGCCACATCTTAGTTTGTACCTTTACACTACCTTCATGCTGACTCCACTTAAGCAGAAGTCACAACTAGCCATTTCCAGCTATGCGGGAAAGTGCAATTGCAATGAGTGAGTGGCATGTGTCTTGTCTTGATCACACTGTTCATTGATGCTGCAACTCAGAACATGTGACCTTATAATAAACAAATAGAAGATAACAGGCAAAATGACTATCTTTTTTTAATTAATTAATGTGAAGGAATGCTATTGGCAAATGATAATACTTTTTACTTAGTTCTTTAGCTATATTTGAAATAATATTATCGTCACTAAAAACAATCGACATTTCATATCCAGAAATCTAAAAATGGTACTTACAATCAATGTCAAGACTTTTCTTATCTTTTGCCACACCTGCACTATTTTATCTTTTCTTCAATAAAAGAAAGAATTAAAATTTCACAAACATTCATGAGACCAAATAAGCCTGATTCTATAAAACCTGCACTAGATATCTCACTTTCTGCCATGACAAACTATTTACAAAGTTTCCACTGTGTGATGTAACAAAGATGTTTGCCAATTGGATACATATTTGCAATCAGCACGAGTAGAACAAACTTTTTGTTTCTAGTTATGGGTTGCAATTGCACAGATTTTCAGAGGGGTTTACTAGTTATTAGGAACAGCTGTTGCAGTTGCAGTTATCTGCAAGGCTGGAAACTGCAAAGTGTGATCACAGCATAAATCCATGCAATTGTTGTCCTATGTGCCTACACACTTTTGTGTGAAATTGAAGGTGATTTGCAGTGAATTATTGGAATTTTCTTAAATGGCAGCAAAACTTTCAACTGAAAATAGTTTTATATTTTCAAATTTAATTTTGTATTGAATTTTTTAATCTAATATTTGCTATTCTTTTTGCATCTCTTCAAGTATATATGCGCGTATATATTTTAAAACTTACTGTTTTATCCTTCTACTCTGCTACTACTTTCATCTTTACTTTATTCTGCATGTGTTCTTAATTATATACACATATTGATCACCTGTAATTTGTTTTGTAAAATATCTACCTCGTATTATGTATTGTATATTTAATCTGTGCTTGTCTTTCGTTGTATATTCACTTACAGCGTTATCAACACAATATGCATGTATTTACTGTACATTATTGTATTAATGTTATACTCTGCTACCATGTTATCTTTTATTTTATTTTGTAAGTGTATAATTATATACATATATTGCTCTCCTGTAACTTGTATCTATGTACCCTATCTCCAGCTATGCCTAGCGGTGCTGGTTATGCACGCATATGTGCTTTAATAAAATAACTGAACTGAACTGAACTGCATCTCTTCAAGATTTTCACACAATGCTATATGTAGTGCTAAGGATGATCAGTAAAAATATGATGCCTTATACATTTGAAATTATGGTTGCATCATGCCAATTGGCAGACACAGAATTTCCATGCAGAAATATTTGTTGTTCTATTATGTTAGCAAAGTACTCGAAAGCAATTTTACTGTACATGAGCAGCAACAAAGGCAATTGAATCATCTCAAAATCATACTAAATGGAGAGCCAGCAAGCATCAGGGTGTGTGCATGTACAGTACATTGCATTATGGGGATTAATTTATTAATAAAATATCTCATGGTAAAAAAAAAAATATATCACAAAATGGAAATTTGGCAAGTTTACCAAATGCTTCAAAAGTCAGAGAGATTGGCTTTTCCACTAATTTCATCACTTTTCCACAGATTATTTAATAATAATAGATGAATATTTTGCTTGTCAGCTCCAGGATTTATTATTTTATTTTATGCTTGCAACTAAACTTGCCAAAAATAAATAATGATTACATGGTTCTATTTTCCAGTAGTGTCTTTATCCTGCAGCATTCACTTTTCCCTTAAAAATCTTGCCTGTATCAAACCATAACAAAAAATTTATCAGCACAAATTAAAAACAAACTTTTAAAATTATTATAAAACCAATTTTTTTAACCGCAATTTTCAATTTTCTCCATTAAGTACAAAAACATTTATATTTGGACGGATGAAATCGATTTACAGATTAATTTCTTAAAAACTATTCAAAGTTAAATAAAAAAAATTACATTCTTTCTGTGTACCTTATTACCGCCAAACTGAATACGAGCCTTTCCTTTAACCAGTGTGGCAGCTATTTGTAAGATGATGGCTTCTACAGTGTAAGCACTACTCCAACCCTGCAAAGGCAATTGATTAAAACCCAAATTTATCATCTCCACACCACCATGTAGTCAGATCTTACCTGTTTTGTCAGCAGTTCCATACAGATTGCACCTCCTCCCAGGACATATCCACCCGATATCATTGGGTGTACCACACGAATGAAGGGCGGTTCGAATGGATAAGTCTCCTGCAAATTAATGTGAGAATCTCTATGAAATTAATGAAGATAATGTAATTAGTGTAAATAAAATCACTTTTAAAAAAACGAGTCAGCAAAGTGTATAACATTCTCTTTGTTACCAAGTTTTCCTTTGTTCAAAAATTTTAAACTAAATAAATTATTGTACAGTAAAACCTGTCTAAACTGAAATATGCTCTTTGCTAGGCAGCTTTCTATGCTGAATCTTATTATAAGACAAAAACCTGTCCAAGGCAGAAATGGATGAAATTAAAAAGAAGGTAATCCAACTCAGACATTACATAAAATTAAGATACTGCTCATGGACAAATAAGTAAATCTCATCCAAACATAACAGTTGTCAGGAAATGTGATTAAATCAGGCATGGCCAACATACGGCCCGTCATTGGATTTATGTGGTCCGCAATGAATCTTTCAATATTAGCTAGTCTAGTCAAGTAAAGTCTGAATAGCTTGACGAAAAATTCTGACGCCAAAAACAAAAAAAATATATATATATAAATAAAAGAGGTCAACAAGTCACTGTGCATTTAGAGTTAATGCTGCATTACAAATCTCTTAAGTACAGCATAGAATGTTGATAATGCATGATAATGTGAAAAATATATCTGTAATCTCTATGTACAATTTAGTCTCTACGGAGTGACACCACAATGAGATCTCGCACCACCTCAAAATCTTCCTGGGCAGCCTCTGGTTCAGCCCGTGAAAAAAGTTCTCTTTCCAATTCGGCCCTGGGGCAAAAACTGTTGGCCACCCCTGGATTAAACCATATATTCATCTCTACTTTTCATCACCTTTGTAAATGTCATTTTCTTGATTCCATCATCACATTTCGTTAAGACCAATGCAACTCAATCTTGTCACTTACTATGTAACATGATCAAGAATCACTAGGGTAGAGTAAAAGTAGTGTATGTGTTGAACAAAATTTGGAAAGAACAGAGTCCAAATGTGATTAAATGCTGCCAAGCAAAAAAAATTGCAATGCCTTCCTCCTATCATTAATCCCCAAATAGCAGTAAGAGAAGAACCAAGAAATACTATAACTGTGAATGAACAAGACCTGCTAGATCAATTAAAGTGTTTCAGTGACAGATATTGTCGACATTACCAACACCAATGTACTTGAATATATTTCCTGCCATCATACTCCTTAATTAAATAACAAAGAATTTATTAAAGCTATTTTTAATATTACTCCAGAGATTTAGGTTTACTTAGTTACAACAATGCCACACATAGGCCATCTACCAAGGGGACATGCCTCCTGGAATGACTTTTATGGAAAACTGGCCATATTTAGGTGTTAGAAATATGAAGAAAACCCAGAAAACACCATGCAGTTAGCCTGTTGGCCAGACACAAACCCATAACCAACCACCAGTGTTCAGTGGTTTTTTACCCACTTGGCCACTGGTGGGCTGGTTATTACTCTTGACTTTCAACAAATAGACAATGAAGACAATGATGTTGAAATAAATGAAGGTAACAATATGGAGAAACTATTCTAATCTCAGTACTGGGGTGAAATCTACACTACACTATCCAGAACCTGTAACTGGTGCATGACACGTATATATTAAATACCACTGTTGATGAATGTTTTCAAACAATCTCTTTGCTCTTCTTCAGGTCAACTGGAATTCCCTAAACAGAGTGTATTCTATTTGTTGGGATCAGGTGTCATTCCGTTCATCAACAGCGGTACACAATATATATGTGTCACGCACTGGTTACAGGTTCCGGATAGTGTAGTGTAACAATATAGTTCAATGTTTCAAGAAGCTGTAGCTAACTTATTAAGTATTGAATATTTTATCCATGCAAGAGAAGCCTACTTTTCAGATATGTTGATTCGTAATCTCGTATCAAGAATATTTATAATTTCACGAGGTTGACTGCAGAATTATGGATTTTTTTCAGTGTAAATAATTTCTTTTGTCTGATTTTCTGTTGATCTTTTGTCTGAATATCTATTTTACTTCTTTTGTTTTATACAATAATGTTCAAAAATTTTTTTAAACTGTTTTATAAAATTAAAAATATATTAGTTATATTTTATGTGATATGTGAACAATATACCACATAAACCATGTTATAAAACTTTAAAACAAAATGCTAAATACTTTTTATGTACGTGTTGGTACAAAAATATTCAATTTTGTCACCAAAGAGATGACAAAAATGAATGATGAGTGTATTTTGAGGACAATTTCAAACTTTGTCAGAAAAATGATCATCAAGTAACAAGAGAACATGCAAACACAAAATATTTGTTAGTATCTGTATTTGTTGGAATTAACCATGGCAGAATGAAACAATAAAATAATAAACAAGAACAGAAATTTTGAAAACGAGTAACAGACACAATGCATTGAATCAACAAGAATATAAGTAACACAATACTACCAGTTTGTCTGGATGGCATACTTAGTTCCTAACTAGTGTGAGACCTGAAAGGCCCTGGGTCCAATTTAATAATTTTTATTAATAATGTTAAAATATTGTCACAAAATATTACTTCATTTTTGTGAGAAAACTAATGTTTTGGACATGGGAAAGATAGATAGCAGATGTTACTTCCTTTGAGGGAAGTCCGTACATCCTCTGTTTTTCCCTTATCCGCTAAAAATCTCGCTCAGATGGGAACTATCTACCCCTCTTTGATTCCCCTTTCATCCGTTCACATGAACGAGTTTCTAGCCGGTGATTGGTCGTAAATCCTGATATATAGAGGGAATTTGACAGAAGTCGGGGAGTTCATCGACAGACATAGAGAGTGTCCGAACTCCATACGTTTCCCTCCTGATGACCAATGTCCTTAGACGAGTCACATACAGAAAAATTCCAGAGTTAGCACTTAGAAAGCTTACTTGGATTTTGTGC
Organism: Centruroides sculpturatus; assembly: GCF_000671375.1. Lineage (NCBI taxonomy): Eukaryota > Metazoa > Arthropoda > Arachnida > Scorpiones > Buthidae > Centruroides > Centruroides sculpturatus. Next base: position 224,007 of record NW_019384903.1, read on the forward strand.
ACATATTGATCTCCCATGGAAAGAAGTAAATGAACTTTATCTCCAAAGTATCCCTTGCATACAGAGAAGAAGACGAACGACAACTAAAACAGGTTGTATGTTTTATAACGATTTTGTGAGCTCTCTCTCTCAATCGCGCATCGGTATAGTATAAGTCCATGCCCATACCGTGTATATTAATTGTCGTATTTATAACTCTCGTTCATTGATATTTGTATTAGTTTTACTTATAGAATCATTAAATTTACTTTTGTTTGTTTTATATAAGGTATGGCTCTTAATTTGAATCGTAATAAGATCTCGTATGCGTGTTAATCCGCGTATAATAAGATTGATTAACTGGTGTCGGGACCCTGACATTTGGGATAAAGACCTCACAGTCTTGAATCCCTTTTACCTAAATATTACAGCCCTCCCGGTCAAACGAATCTTGACATAAGATCGGATCTCTCGATCCGAAACTCGGAGAACTATTCTTGCGGAATAGTGCCGATTAAGTGTTACAAGAGTACTACTTACTCTGTAACCCCGGCTGATCTCACACTAGTACCAAGCACTGAAAAACAAATCAATTAGAATTTCGATAATTATAGAGAGTGAAGTTAATTATCAATTAAATTAAAATTAAAATCAATTAAAAGTATTAATATTCTCATAGAAGTCAAATGACACAACAATTTGTCTCTATCACTACACAATTAAATTTTTTGGCAGCAGAGCAAGATACTAGTTTTTGGTACTTCAACTGGTTTGTCACTGAGAGTTCATAAAGATCCCATCCAAGAAGCATAGGAACAACTAGTTCCAGTTCTCAGAAACAATGAAAATATTTTTCAATTGAATAGTCCTGAATAATTCTCAACTGTATTAGAACACACCTATCTTTAGTTGTCATCACTTCAGATTAATTTGCAACAAACATAGTAGTAATATTTTTTAAAGTTTAAAAACGATTTTACTATAAAAAATGAACATAACCATGTGACATTTATTGAATGTAATATATATAGATAAAAAACTAAAGCTTGTTCAAAACAAAAAACAAAATTCAGTACCACAAGATTCCAGTTTATGTGAGATTTACTGTATTCTGAGTTATTAAAAGAAAGACTATTAATGAAGCAAAAATGCATAATGATATTCAAATTGACCAATAGTAATCTTTATACAAATTCCAAAATTTGTGGGTAAACTGTCTGTAAATAGGCCTAAATCTCTATACAAGTCAAAGCAAATTACCTTAAAAAGAATGTTGAGAAGAAGATGGTCCTTTCCCTCTTTTTCTTTCAATAAAATCAGGTCATTATGAAGAGGGCTGTCTGGATCCACTGTGATCAGTTTTACGTTCCATTCATATAAACTATCATTAACTAATTCAACACTAAATACACCTAAAATACATAAATGATGCAATTAAAAAAAAATCACCTTTATTATATTACAAACAGGTTTATCACATTTTAATTCAGCATAAAAATATATATTATAATTTGAAAGTAATAAAGCTTAAAGTTTCTAATAAAGTTGTCTAATTTTAATTTTGATAAATAAATTTTATTGTTAGTTAAAAACATGGAAAATATTAAAGTTAAAAAATATAAATTATGAGCAGGAAACAGGTACAATAATTAACAAAACTGAAACAACAATAATGCAGTTTGGAACACTTTCCCTCACCTTTCTTGAAGCTTTCTGACCGATACACTTCTCGAAGCTCTTTCATTAGTCGATCAGTGGCTTGTACGGAGCCGGAAACGGAACCTCTGAGGTAATCTTGGCGTTGGTTTCGACGCAACCTCTCTAAGGTTGCGGAATGTTCTGTACTCAGACCTTCATCTTTATTTTTTTCTTGATTTCTAAAACAATTATTTTCATTTAAATAGAAACAAAAGTAATTTTTAACTTACATAGAAAATTATAATTGAGGATGACCGAAACAAAACATTATATTTCCATTTTCAGGAAATGCTTATTTTTTATTAAGTTGTATCACATTTGCTAAAATCTACAGAAACATATACCCAAATCTCACCAAAACAGTCTGTGATATGTTAATTTGTAATAATGTACAGTAGAATCTCGTTTTAACAGTTTGCAGAACAACGGATTTTTTCCCAGTCTTGCAAAAATCAATGTAATTTTACCTTCTTTCAGAGAATCCATAATTTGGAATAACAAACTTTTGTAGCCCATATATTATGAATTTTGCATTTTTTCAATGTTCAGTTAATACAGGTATCCCTCGTACAACATGGTTTCACTCAAACAGTTTAAAATTTGGAGATATCCCCCATAAAACATGACTTCCAGTTTTGCTCTAACATGGTTTTGGAAATCCTCCGTACAGAATTTCACAATTGTTAAGTGTAAACTTTGTTATTCAATATTTTTTTTATCAAATCAGCTAGTGTGTCGTCTCAAATTTGCTCATGAATTTTAGAACATTGAAATTTTCAAATTATTTTGTGCCTTTCATCAGAGGTTTACTGTAATGAAAACTGATATTACAATTGTTTTTCTTCTTTGACTTCTTTGATTGTTGTTGCTTTCTGACTTTAACCGTTAACACTGTCACTGTTTGTTTTTATACATTAATCTTCATATTTAGTAAAGTTTATTTAAACATTTTGAGATAAGTACTATTAAACTCTTTTTTTTAACCGTAGGTAAGCAATCATTTGTAAAATGACAAATGAAATACAGCAGTATTTCAGTACTCAACACAATTTGGTATTTTAACAAAAATTCTAGAAAAAAAATCACTCAGTACTCAACCGAACAAACACAACTGACAAATTTCTGATTAATAATGTATTTTTATTATGTCAGCCATAAAAATTTTTTTATGATAAAAATAAAAAATATGAAAATTTTGCTGATACTTATGATCAAAATCAACAAAAAAGCTCAGATGACGACGACATCTTGTAAAAAGAAAACATTCTCATTTAACTGAAATTAATATTAAGTACTTTTAATTGTGATTAATTAATTAATTAATTATTGACTGGAAATAAATGATTCATTGCTTTAATTATTGATTAATAAACATATTTCTCTTAGTAACAAAACAGAACAGTATATTTTTGCTAACTTCTGGAACTGAACCCTATGTTTTGCATTAGTCCTTTGTTTTGTATAGCACAATTTGCAAAACACGGCACTTTTTCAGAATGTAACTATCATGTTATATGAGGGATACCTGTATTTGGGTGTTTCCAGGAATTTACAGAGTTTGATGATATCTCAAGTTATAGGCTAAAAAGTTTATGTACAACTACAGAATTATACAATTAGAGTCAGTGGGTTAATATGATTGAGGAGGAGTCATCTAGACTTGATGGCTTCACTAAATTCTGGCACTACATTTGAACTGGCATCCAAGTGTAGTGCTGAAATTTAGCAAGGCCATGGAGTCTTTTCAAGTCATGAAAACCTTCCCGCCAAGTATCAGTATAAATGAACAGGCTATACCTGTACATGACATTGCTAATATCAAGTAGTTTTTGTATTCAATAGGCAGAAAAGTGGCATCTTAACAAACCAAGATGGACAAGATTTTTTAACAAATCATGAAGACAAGTGAAACGCTAACGAGCATACGTAATTTACCTCTTTTTGTGCTTAGAGTATATACAGTTTCCGTGAGCTGTATCATATGTACATATAGCATTATATAAGATCTTGTAACGTCGTATTTCTATAGAATACAGACTCGAGATCTCAAGAAACTGAATAATTTCAAGTGTAGGTATTTCATGCATATAAAAGATTAAATAATGGATATTTTTCCTGGGTGTGCAGAAAATTCATTGTTCTTGATATGGCATATTCTTAGAACAATAGACAATTTTTGATGGCCCAAGCAATCTGTTAAAATGAAATTCTACTGTAATACTACATATTATAAAATTTGAGATATAAGTTTTTATCTTTTTCCCAAAAAATGGTCTACAACTGAAATGTAGTTTTTGTTATGGTCCTCCTCAATTACTTGTATATTTACCGTAATAAAATGTTATAATTTTTCAAGAAATAAATATACATTTGTGAACTAATACTTAAAATTTTACACAAATTTAAAGTAGTGCAATGTAACAAGCAGCCATGAAAACTTTTGTGATGGAGAGAACAGTCATGAAATTTTATTACCAATATTTACAGGAATTATATAGAAAAGTATTTTTATGCATCATGTTTTCCTCAGTCTGTCCCAGTTGCTTCTTCCTATACAATATATATCATGAGTCTAACCATTTTCCAAGATGGATGGGACAAGTTTGTATAATGAAATCTATGCAAGAGGTAGGAAAGATATATTTGAAAATTGATTTTTTCATTTTTGTGTAACAGTGAATCAATGCAAAATTTGCCACTAAATTTTGTGGTATCCAATATTAAAACCTCCTTAGATATTCATTATATAGTGATATTTAATATTTATTTCAAATTTACATATTTCATTTTCAAAAAAATTCATTCAGAAAGAAACATAAAAGCAAAAACTTCTTAAGACTTTTAAAATTCTCTTCTAGTAGAAATTTGTTAAAAATTTTAAAAACTCTCTTCTTTAAGTAGGCAAATTAGGGCCTATTCCCACTCTTCCACAACCTATGCTCTACAACAAGAATTATCGTATATTAAAGAAGTCGCTAAAAAACCACAGTTATGGCAACATAATAAGCAAATTATGTAATCAGCGCCTTCACATAAACAGTAAAACAGATGAAGAAAAGGCATCAAGGACAGTTGATAAAGAACACATGGAAAGGGTCCCGGTAACATATATTTATAATTATTAATTTTAATAAGAGATGGCGCCTAACGCTTACCTCTAGTGCCAAATTAATTACGTAATTTATTTAGAATTTAGCATTAAAAAATAGCCCGATTAATTTACGGCATTCGGTTGGTGTCTTAACATATAACCTACAAATGAAAGTGATATATAATTCAATTGCAAAGAAAAAAAAATTAGAATTACATACAGAAGAATCCCTTCCATATATAATTTATTAAGAAACGGAAAAGACGCCCATAATCCGAACAGACTACCAGGAATATACACCATTCCCTTAATAGACGACAGATGACAGAGGCAACTAATTTACATAGGATCCACTAAACGTCCATTAGCCACTAGGATAAAGGAACATAAAGCGGATATCACCCACAACAAATATACAACAGCATTGTCTACATATGCAACAAACCCGGACATAACCCCGATTTTTAATGAGGCACAGCTACAGTATTAATTTTCTTGGTCCAACTTAATAATAATAAATTTGATGCAAAAAAATTTTTTCTATTCTTTTGTGAGAATACAAACGCTAGTTTTTATTTTCACACTAACTGCGTAATTAGCGAGGGTGACTCATCGTCCGAAGGTCATCGACGAGGGACCACGATGTCACATGACCCCCATACGTCCAAGCAACCGGACGATAAATGACTATATAAGGAAGTGAATTTTTCTACGGCGAGGGAGACGGCAATAAATCAGGGAGAAATGTCAAAAGACGTCAACGAATTCCCAGATTTTTCCCACGCTGATCGGGTATATAAAGGGGTCGGATTTTCTACTCCAGGTGCTTAGCCGAGGAGCTAACGCCGAAGAAACTCTCTGGACAGCTAAGGAAAACGGACAGCGATCGTCGAGGGAAGAGAATGCAGTGGACTACTCTTCCAACACTCTCAGGATCTACAAAGCTCATAATCGCCGCTCCATGAAAAGGTAAAAGACTTTGTGAATATTTTCTATTCTCTCCATATACGACAGAATTACTCCTTGGAGAGGTTAATCGAAGAAACCTCCGAGCAAACTTCACAAGGAAGAACTCTCTACAGAGTAGGAGCGACGAAGCGTACACTGCATCTGAACATAGCCGCACGACCAGGGAAGGACATCGCTCCACATAGCCTTCAAAGGACACCTCGGATTAGAAGACAACGATCACAGAGTGTTTTATCAACGCCCTATAATATGAGAGCGTTTCCTACGAGGTAAACCCTTGCCATAATTATCTCTCTCCAACGTGAGGTCTCTCTCAAACTTTAGCGTTAGATTAGGTTAGGCTAGAATATAGAATATCTATTTATATCTTAATATGTGAGTGTTATATTTATTATCTGTATGTATAATTTCTTAGTTGTTTATTAAATGTGCTCGTTTATTTAAACCCGTGTAGTCTTTTGGACACCTGATCACGACTTCCGACTCCTCCCCACTCATATCTTTAGCCCTCCTATGCCATCCAACATCCGAGAACGGGTCTTCCCAACCTGTGCAGATTAAGTGGTCATTAGGTTTCACCCAGTGGCCCCCTGCTACTCACACTTTGTCTATGGAGAGAGATTGTTGTAAATTATTGGTTGTTATAGCTTTTGTACATTTCTTTTTGAACTCTGGTTAGTTTTTTCTACTTTGAATGACATTAGGTTGACGAATAAATGTCTTTTCAGAAAAAATTGATTCAAATTCAACTATACCAATCAAATGTAGAATGTAAACAAATGCTAAAAAATCATTATTTTCATGGTTTTTCAGCGCTATTTTCACTTATTTTTGTTATTTGACGCTATTTAAACAAATAAGCAAGTTTTCTGAAGCATAAAATTGAAAATTTCCCGCCAAAATAGAAACTTCCTGGTAACATTGGAAATGACATTCTAACATCATTTTATTCTATTTGATTCTTCAAAAAATCGTTATAATACTTTGTATTAGACTTAAAATATTCCATATCTAAACCAGAAAGTGTTAGCTAGAAATAGAACTTATTTATAGAACAACCCCCATTTCTCACCTCAGGGAAAGTCATAAAACAGTTGGGTGCTAATAACTTTGTGAAAGGGAAAAAGTTCTACACTTAGAATCTTCAAAAGAAGGGATTTGGCCTGTACCATCCACGGGCCGCATAAACATTGAAAGGGGGCCATATGTGGCCTGCGGGCCGCAGGTTGTGCACCCGATTTTATTTTTATTGTTGTTATTCTGTGTGTCTTTCTTTTATAATCTACCATTGTTGTACTAATGTTCAAAGATATTTTGAAATTTAGTTATCAGATAAAAACACCAAGCTAAAAATATTCATGCTGTTATCAATCAAGTATTTCAAGTTTTTGGAAAAAAATGAAGAAAATACTTAACACTGGTTTTATGTGTCATCGATTATCCACAAAATCTTGATATGTGGATATTAAATCACAAAGTACTCTACTGTACATACTGGTTCCTATCAGTCAACTTTCAAAAGAAGTGCAAGAAGTAAAAAGTAAAGATTTGATAAATATCACAAGATTTTACTAAGAAAATATCTCAAATTAAAATAGAGATCTTCACTGACTCTTCATGACTTCAAATCCATATGTCACAAGCTTGTGCAAATGTGCTGAGGAGGATGAAGTCATATATTCAGAAAAGATGTTGCTTCTGCAACAAAAATTTGCAAATTTTTGAGTGAAAGTAATAAGTGTGACAATTAAAATGAAAATTCTTTATCTAATTAAAAGTGCATTTTGAAAATTATTCCTTTTTTACTAGAATTTAAGTTTAACTTTTCGTTACATTTATTCTTTTCTCACAATAACTTTGGATTTTAAAATATATCCATAAACCTTGTGTTTGCTAATAAATTTAATTTCCTATTCACACTCAGATTCTTTAACTTCATAAAGTTAACACACCTTAATACTGAGAAAGCATATTTATTCAGCTAAACAAACGTTTTCAATCCATTCCATGGGCCATCATCAGGTTAAAGATGTTCAAATCAATGGCTTTTCAAATAACACATTCAAATTTAAATTATACTAGCAGATAAGCCCGGCATTGCTTGGGCAAAAGTAACGATAGCGAAGATTAAGATTATTACGTTATAGTCAACCTTACCCATTTTCACAGAATGCAAGAATTGGGTCCCCGTTTCCAGACTAATTAGAGAATTTTTAGATGGATCTAAAAATATGTTTGATTTCTTGCAAACATAAAAAAACTGCATCTGCGTCTTGCACGTTGCTTTCTCTTAACAATTCCATTGTTACTTAACACTTCCATTGTTACTTAGCACTTCAATCGTTACTTAACACTTCCATTGTTACTTAACACTTCCATTGTTGATGGAAGTGTTAAGCCTTAATCCTGTCCCTCTCCCCCGCGGGGAGGAATTTCGAAAAATCCCTTCTTAGTGTGCGTTCCCGTGACGTAATACCATGTACAAAATTTCAACTTTCAACTCCTAACCGTTCAACATGCTGGAACATTCTGGAATGTTTTGGAATGCTCTCGAATGTTCTGGACTGTTCTAGAAATTTCTAGAGGGCAAAACTTCCAGCCGTTATATCTTCAACAGCACACCCTTCAGGTAAAAACGGGAACATTCTTGATGGATGGGGGATGGAGGGCTACCACACCATATAACTCGCTTGATTATATCAGAACTCGTTTTTGAGTTTTAGCAGCACGCACATTGTACACTTACCTTTGTTATATATATTGAATATTAATGATGATTAGAACATATGCAGTATATTGAAATCAAGTTAAGTAAACAAGCATAATGAAATTAATACAATAAATAGGAAAAACAAAATAAAATAAAATACAAAATACAATAATTCCCCATAATACAATATGTAAAAAAATATTTTATAGTAACTCAGGTTTTTATTGAGCCTGCTGGATGTATCATCTTACGAGTTCTTTCTGATTATGTATTTCCATGCCGACAGTAAAATGGTTGCATCTTTATAGTTTAAACATTTTTCTGTTAAACCAGATCTGTAGATCTCACACTTCTCTGTTGTGGATGCAAGTGTTGACGAGTGCCCATTTGCAATGATTCTGGCCTCTTCCCATTTAACTATGGATCCATCAGTTTGCGCTATTTTTGATAACGCTGTTGTATATCGACTTTTTGCTACGTCGTACTTATGCTCTTTCACCCTTATGTTAAGATTTCTATTTGTGACTTCTATATATTCTTTGTCTATTCCCAACTAGTAGCCCGGGATGCCCCCTAGTGGGCATTCTTTACAAATTTCCATGAGGCACGATTCCTTTGACTTTTTTGTTCCTATCAATATGCTCTACAGCCCCATTAAAGTTTCAATGGTAAGATATACCCTCCGAATGAAGGGGTGGTGACCAGTGTTGCCACAATAAAATTTCAAAACGTACTGAAGTGCCTTCAAAAAATGTACTATTTTCCTTCAAAATGTACTAGTTCTATGAATACTTTGTTTACATGACTATATATATAGGCACGTAATTTATATATATATAGTTTATTGTCAAGTAATTTAATTTTAAATCTTATTTTTGGAATTTTTTGAAAGCTATTTAAAATAAAAATATATCTACCTATCTATTACTTATTATAAAATGAGCATTACATTGACAACATTTATTAATAATACTATTGAATTTCATCTTAATTTTATAAGCAATCGTGCTTTAAAAAAATAATTATAAATTTGTTATATTATTTTATTTTTTATTATACTTTAAATTTTTTTGATGTTATTGCATCACTTTACGAAGTGGTATATACGTAATTGCATCAGTTTTAGTACCTATTTAATTAATTTCAATCATGACAGCAAAAGATAAGGATGCTTGTTTCTTTTAAACTATTTGATGAAAACGTTACATAAAATTGGGGTTGCATAATCATCCGAGATTATTATTATATTTTTTGTTTCTGACTTAACGGATATTTTGATATTATTGACGACAAAAGTTTAAAATCATTGATTTCCTTACCTGTACGTTATTTTTGTTTGACGGAGTTCAATTGTTTGGACCACGTGGCATTAAAAATTTTGTCAAGGTCCTGATGAGAATGTTCAGACAACTGAACGTGTGAAAGAAGACCACTGAGTCAAGAACGTTTACACGTGAAACTATCTATGTTGCTGACGTCGAAGGACACACACCATTTGTATGTTGTGATTGGATAATTTAAATTAGCAAGCAGTGACACTAGTGAGACTTTATTAAACTAATTTTTTCTAATTTTTTTGTTAAGGCGTGAAATATTAATTTATACCGTAAATGGTACTTGAAATATTATAATGTACTGAAAATGTACTAAAAATCTAAATGTACTTTCAATTTACTGGAAAGGGCAAAATGTACCAGAAAAGTACAAATGTACTAGGAACGGCAACACTGGT
>NW_019384903.1:236927-249160 GCF_000671375.1 Centruroides sculpturatus
CCAGAAAATCGATTGGCGCCCGCGAAAATTCAAAAATACAAAAATGAAGTATATTACCAAGTAACCCAGTGAGAACTGCTTGCCTATCATTTTAGTTCAAAATACAAGAAGTTTTATTCCAAGCAAGCATCACAAGCCCGCTAGTTTAATTTCTGCTGCTTGCTTGGAATAAAATTTCTCATATTTTATATTAAAATGATAGGCAAGCAATTCTGTAAAAGCACTGGCACTGAACGTTTCGCTTCATGCAGTCTATTTTGCAACTTTTTTAAAATGATGTCAATCCCGAAAATCTCGGGATTAGGAAAACTTAATCCCGACAATTTTGGGACTGAAAAGTAGTCGGGATCCCAATTTTCGAGATCCCGGGATCAAATCCTCTACTCCCCACATTTATAATGTAAAGCAGCCATTAGAAGTGCTCCAGAAGTTGAAACAACTGAAAGTTAACGAAATAAGATACATGACGGTGCTCGATTTTAAGGCTATGTACCCTTCAATTAAACTTGAACCATGCTTTTGTCACTTAAGAGATTTTTTACTGGGCAATATCGACAACGCAGCGAAGTTAAGAAAACAAATCCTGGAACTGGCGCATTTAGCTACATTCTCGTCACTTTTCGTTTTTGACGGTACTGCATACTCGCAACTTAGAGGAGTACCAATGGGTAGCCCGGTTTCAGGCTTACTGTGCGAGATGGTCATAAGATCTCTGGAAAATAGCGTACTGCAGAAGTATGAAGATAAAATGATAATGTATGCAAGGTACGTCGACGACGTATTTATTATTTGGAATGATAAACCAGACATACGACAATTTATTAGAGATATAAACAACAATACGTATGGCTTGGAATTAGAACTAGAGCAGCAAGATCAAAAAAGAGTACACTTCTTGGATATAGAGGTCGAAATAGATGATAAAGAGCAAATTGTTACAAAAGTGTATACAAAACCGACGTACGTTCCGGATTTGATACCATGGTCCTCGCATGACCCAACAAGCTACAAACTAGCAGCGTTTAGAGCACTTATTAAAAGAGCATACACTCATTGTAGCAGGGTATATGACACACGTAAAGAACTTGATTACATTGCAAAATTAGCAAGAGATGTAGGACTTAAGCAAAGTAAAGTAAAAGCCTTAATACAAGAAGCCGAAAAAGGATGCAATAAGACTAAAGATAAGAAAGAAAAAAAGGAGTTCACCATAATGGAATACAGAGCACCGTTAAGTAGCATATACAGAAAAATAGGAGTAGAGAGCAAAAAGAAAATAGCATATAAGAGAAACACGACAATATTCCAAATGCTAAGAAATGACAAAACACCCGTAGACAGGAGCTAGTTCCAGGTGTGTACAGAATACCGTTGCATGATAAAAGGCTAAAGAAAGAGTTATATTATATAGGAGCCACAAAGAGATCATTAAGAGAAAGATTGAAGGAGCACGAGAAAAAAATATAAGATCTAAACAACCGATCACGGCTTTGGCTAATTATGCTGTCGCGGATCCTGCAGAGATTGCAATCAAATGGAGCAAGGCGGATATTATACAAAAGATTGATAATAAACGACATCTGAAGTATGCAGAGGCCTGGCACATTTATAAATACAGAGAAAAGGGGCTAAATATAAATTTTTGAGAGTCAAATAAAATAGCATCGGCATGGAAAGCGGCGGAATTATAAAGAGCAAATGGACATTCGCAATCGAATTTCGGAAGATTGTAGAACGCGCGTTGTTGGAATTACCGTTGGGAAAGTTCAAATTTTTAAAATTTTTTACATCAATCCTGAAGAAAATCTATAAATTAGACCGAAAACGTTAGATAACTATCCAAAGTAGACTGCATTTTAAAGGTATGGTGGAGTGTACACACTACAATATTTTAATAGTGTGTGGCAATAGTAAACATCCAAGTCTACAAAATATTTCACAAACATAATATCACAATAAGCTGTCATGACCAATTCTCTATCCATTACAAATTCCTCTCAAAATTTTATTCACTTTCTAGATTCATAAAGATTGACCTAATGCCTACAGAGATGATGCTCAGTAGTAAAATTTATTATCCAACTCTGTAATGTTCCAGCTGACCTGTAGAGTTGTATGATAATTTTAAGGATCTGTAACAATAATTCAATATTTAAACAGTTCTAGCCTGTTCCAATAACACTTTTATTTCTCAAACATTTTTGACTATCTAAGAAGCCATCATCAGAATTAAACATCAGAGGTTTGATCCTGATGATAACTACTTAAATAGTCAAAAATGTTTGATAATGAATCCATGGTACTTAGTTTATGATTATCAAATGTGCGTTCTAAAAGCTGTGCTTTTGCTCATTGTGGAGACATTCCTTGCTCACTTGCATGTTGTGCTAAAGCTGTACTATATTTGTTTTTACTAATATCTTATTAGGACATTTGGAACATTTGCCCCAACACTTAAAGAAAGCTGCATTAACAATAAAGAATTTATATCCATATCCATGGCATGGCAATCTAAATTAGATAATCCCTTAAAAAACAGCAGCGACCAATAATACATGCAATAATATAAATTTACATTTCATCAAATAAGTTTAATTTTTATTTTTTGCTTATATTATTTATTAAAGGCATTTTAACTTTTTGTTCATAATTACTCATTTAATTTGTTAGAACTATATTATTCTGTATATATATTAAAAGCAAAATGTTCCTTCCCCACTGTAACTGAAATCAACACTTTATATAGAAGTGTGTAAGTAGATCATACTAGATCGTAGGTGAAGTCTACAATTTGTTCCATCAAACGACCATCCATTAATTTCCTCTATAAACTTGGCATGAATTTGTGGAAAGGGTTAACAAAGGAAAAGAAAGGTCTTTGTGCAGGGATAGGAGACATAAAAAGACTTCACTTTTGACTCAGACTTGGAGACAGCTATTTGTTTGCTCCCATAGCAACTATTCTTTAAGTTTGATATTTGAATAATAACCTTTGGTTATACACAGAACACAGATTCAGAACTTACTTGCTTTTTGTTCTCGATTATATGTATTTCCTTCGGAATTAGCACAAGGTTTCTGTTGATTGCCATACAGATTTAGTTTTAGTTTTTATATTATTTTTAATCATTTTTATCTTATCTCTATATCTTTAAAAAATAATAAAGCAGTCACAAACAAAACCTTCCTACCAGTGATGAACTTAAACTTCCAAACATTTTTGGCCTTCACTGGTATTTGCCACCTGGAGGACTTGGAAATTTATAAAGCCAGTTTAAGAGGCAACTGCATTAACTTTAAAGACAGGGACACTATTGCGCATGCGTGGAGATACCTGTTCAAGGAATTCAGACAGAGTCAGGAAGAAGAGTAAAATTTGATATATACAATGTTTAAAAACCGGGCAGCATTGTTCCAACACTCCAAGTGGGAAGCCAGTTTAGTTCAGCACCTGAAGCAGGCCTTGGTGAAAGCCGAAAATGTTTAGAAGTTTAAGTTCATCACTGGTAGAAAGGTTTTGTTTGTGACTGTTCAGATGTTCATTTCTCACACCAGTGTTTCTGAGAAGAAGTTGTTATTGTACATAATAAAGCTAGTGGCATTGGTGAAAAACCAGCAGAGCTAATTAAGTGTGGATCTGATAGGTTACTTAGAATTGCAAAAACTTAATGGAATGATGTATAAATGAAAATGATATCCCACAAGACTGGAAAGTTGGATATATGTCATCAATATACAAAAAAGGCAAAACAGATGAGTATAAGAATTACTATTATATGTTCATGTAAATCTTCATGTACATGTACATGTACTTCCATGTATTCAGCAGGATACATGGAAAATTATTAAAATATTATTTAGAAGAGGAATACAAAGATATGGAAAATGATATGTGAAAATTATCAAGTTGAAGATCCACACTTGATCATATCTTCTGTGTTAGACAAATAATTGAGAAAAAAGTTGCTAGAAATCAAACACCACATTTATTATTTATTGACTTAGAAAAGGCATACGATAGTATACCAATTTAAAACTTATGGCATGTATTGGATAATATAATGATAAATAAGAAAATAATAAATAATATTAAAAAATTATATCATAACTCTATTGTTAAAATTAAAATTGCAACAAGATTATATAAAGGATTTCTGGTTACTAAAGTTTATGCCAAGGTTGTATTTCCACAACATTATCTAAAATTTACATTCAAAAGGCTATGGAAATATGAAAGAGAAAATGTAGTAATATGGGTCTAATGGTTGGAGACAATACCATATATACATTATTATTTGCAGATGACCAATTAGTTATAGCTGACGATTATGAGGATTTAACATATATGACAACAAAGCAGAAAGAAGAATACAAAACTGGGAACTAAATATAAATATGGGAAAAATTAATTATATGATAAATGGAACTGGAGACATACATGATTTAGAGGAAAATAGAAAATTTGAACTGATTAAAGGATGTGATGAATTTAAATATTTAGGAACAAAAATTACTAATGATGATCGAATGAAAATTGAAATAGAGACAGAGTTATGAAAGGAAGATCTATAATAATAACATTAAATGGAATCTTATGGGATAAACAAATCTTTAAAACAACAAAAATAAACTTATATAAATCATTAGTTGTAAGTGTGATAACATATGGAGCAGAAGTGTGGGTATTAGATTCAAAATTTAAATCTAAATTAGAATCTACAGAAATGGACTTTTTGAGAAGATCTGCTCGATGTTCAAAACTAGATAAAGTAAAAAAATGAGGAATTTAAGAAAAAAATGAATTATCAAAACTCTATATTCAATTATATCCATAACAAACAATTAACCTGGTATGGCCATGTTCGGAGGATGAAAGAAGATAGACTACCGCAACAGATGTTGAAATGGATTCTGGCAGCCAAGAGGAAGAGAGAAAGGCTGCAGACTACATGGATAGAGGAAGTAACAAAAGCTATGGAGCACAAAAGATTGACAGAGGAGGATCGTCCAGACAGAACAGAATAGATAATTAGCCATATAATAGCCTGATATTTAGGTGATCGTTTGGCAATTTAGTATAGAATATAGAAGTAAAGTTTTGGCACAGGAAGGTGCTTAAGCATTATTAACCTGTGCGTCATGTTCGGGAATCCATGTTCGGTTGCTATTTTTTTGAAGCGGGCTAATTCATTTGTCAGGGCTTGCTTGGTGGATGAGTGTGAGAACGCCCTCTCCACCAGAGCCCTAAATGTGGTTGCCTTGTATGGGAACAGGTCACAGGAATCGGCTGGTATGTACGTGGGGGTGGATGAGGGCTTGTGGTATACAGCTGTTTGGATGATGGGTCCTACTATCTTTATTCCGATGTCAAGGAAATGGACTTCTTCCGTACTGGCTTGCTCTAGCTCGACTGTTAGGCCGAAAGGGTTGTCGTTAACGGTTCTGACGAAAGATGTCATGTCGGGTATCTCCTTCCATATGATAAGGATGTCGTCAACGTATCTTTTATAAACGAGGATGCTAGGAAGGAAAGGCGGGAGGGCCTTAGTCTCAAGCTGCCTGACAATCATTTCGTAGAGGTCGCCCGAGAGCGGGCTACCCATCGGTACGCCCTTTTTCTGCTGGTAGATAGTGTCGCCGAACTTAAACACAGAGTCGTAACATGCCAGATGGGCTACCTCGAGTACTTGTTGGTGTAGTGCTTGGTCCTGAACAGTATTAAACAAAAAATCTCTGCGGGAGCAAAGGCTGGGGGTAGTTCTATTGAGGGGTACATAGATTTGAAGTCCAGGACTGTCATAAACTGTGATGGGGAGGGTAGGTCCTGCAGGAGGCGGATGAGGTCAGTCACTTTATTTACGTTGTAAGGGTAGTTTTCTAGATGTGGAGTCAGAAGGTTGTGTATGGCGTTTTCTAACCTTCTCGTGAGCGCTCTCACCTTGTCTACAATCAGGCATAACTGTTGGCCTGTCTTATGTGTCTTAGTGTAGGCGAAAAGTCTAGGGACGTCGGGCGAATCGACCACTATGTCACGGAATGCCAGGCATTTAGCTAATTTAGAGTCAGCCAGATGTCTAACTTTAGCCTGTAGTCCGTCGATTATATCGTCTTTCTCTTTCTCGCACATTGTATTATCGATGTATTCTCTTAAACTCTGTTGGTATGAATTGCGTTTCATGAGGACCAGTGTTCTGGACTTATCCGCTCTGGTGAAAATTACTCTGTTCTTTCGCATCCATCTAGTAGTATGACTCAGTTTGTCCCTGAGCTCTATGATTTCTTGCTGTTCCTTAGCTTTCATGATGTTTATCGAGGATATCCATCTGTAATACTCCTTCTGCGTGTCCGGGAGGCTTTTTACAAGGTATTCCATATCCGGAATGAGGTCTCTGGTTCTATTTTTGGGCGGTGGGGGTGCGAAGGTTGGGCCATATCTAAGTACGTCTATAACGTAGTTAGGTGGTTGGATGCCGTCCCAAAGGATAAATGGGAATGTGGGGCGTTGGTTAGCCTTAGGTACCTGAAATTTTAGTATCCAATCCAGCTTCCTACGGTAGCGTTCTCGTAGTTTGGCAGATAAGCGTTCATAGACTGGGACTAATCTAGCATTCTCACTGGCCAATACTTCCGGGTGTGTGTGGAATAGGGAGTTTTCAATAATAATTTTAACTTGATTTTTAATTTTGGTTTCAGTTTCAGTGTAGAGACCAGAGTTTTAATTATTACTTTGTTTAGAATTAATTTAATTTTAGTTTTTATAATTATTTTTGATAATTATTTATTTTTTGAATNGTACCAGAAAAGTACAAATGTACTAGGAACGGCAACACTGGTGGAGACCCCCCAAACAGTAGCCCTCTGTGCAAACAATAAAGTTAAAGGAACTATACCCCTACGCATGACCCTTCAGGAGATATAAGCCCCTGAAAATTCGCCTATGTCATTTCTGGTCACGTGACACTGTGGTCAAAAGGGAGCCTACCGCGCAAAAAAAATTAACGCACGCTCATGCACTCTTGGGGATCGCCGACCTGCTCATTTGCAGGGTAAATTGTGGCAAACAGGCAGTCACATGACCTGTAGAATAATTTTCAAAGGGCTATATCTCGGGAAGGGTCATGCGTAGGGGTATGGTTCATTAGACATTTATTGTTCGCACAGAGGGGGTCGCCACCCCTTCATTCGGAGGGTAAATCTTACCATCCCAATCACGTCATATGGATCTATATTTCTACCTATTAAACATTCTATAAATACTTTAAAATAAATTAATTTGTTTATTTACCTTCGCTTGTAAACCTCGATTTTAAATGTATCCACCATTTTTTCAAAAAATTTCCCGTGAGTCAATGCACGACGTTCACCGAGTCACGGGATCTTGTAAATGTGCGATGCAAGGTTAATCAAGGCATATAATAAATTCATATCAATAATAAATTCCTATTACAAATAAAAATAATTTATTGTTAATTTAAAACCTTTGCTAGGGTGCCTCTAGTGCCCGTTTTTGGCATACCGTTATGCGGACAGACGGATACCCATTTAATGGGTTATATAGATAGATTGATCATTCTTGTACGGTATTGCATACACTCCTGGTTGTTCTTTCTCATTAATTCTTTCTTTGTCATTCCTGAGCAACATATATAAGGTAAGAGCTTATTGGCCTCTTTGTGCTTTCTGAGCAGTAAGGGGCCTAAAACCTCAAAAAAAAAAGTATGTGAATTTAGTGATGTTGCTGCTTCATCTGGTTTTTTCTTTTTGCCCTTTCTAGGATTGTTTTAAGTGGCAATTAGGTGTTCTACAGTTCTTACTCCAAATCCCAACACTTTTGCAGTTGTTTAGTGTACAGTGTTCATAAAATACCAAATTGTTTCTGCAATATTTTAAATCTGATATATGCTCCTTAAGTCCTAACATTCATTTTCCTCTTAGTTTCTCCTATATAATATTTTGTGGTGCTGCATGTACAGAACATGGAATTTGATAAATGATGATGTTGATTTCTTCTGGTTTTTGTTTTTCTTTTTTTGGGCGTTGTCTCTCTTTAATTCTGGAGTATAATTTTTGTGGCACCAGTTTTATGTTGATTTTTTCCATCTCTTTGTTACCTCTTCATATAAACCTTTTATATACAGAAAAGCTACATATTTTTTTGGTGATTTTTCTTCCTCTTTCCGAAGGTTCCTCTTTGTATTTATTTTTTCTTCCTGGCTTTTTATTAATCTATTTGGGTAGCCATCTAATATAAATCTCTTTTTCAATTCTTTTATATTATTATGCATGTAGACATTTTCAGTAGTTTTATCTTTTATTTTATTATATTATATTCCATTCGAAAGTAATCAAAGGACATGAAGCTTTTTATAATATATAATCAATTATAATTTTGTTAGTTTTATAAAATGCAATTTCCATTTGTTATCTTATTATGAAAATTAATAGGTATGACAAGAAGCAATGAGACAGCAGTCAATGCATAAGAAATAGATTCTATAAACTTAGAATGGTAATGTAGGCAACAAAATTCTCATTTGTTACCTTACAATTACACAAATATAAAAGACACATTGAGTTTTAGATTAATGTTTCCACTATGAAATGCAAGTAACGACAGAATAATAATAATAATAAAAGTTACTTACATGGGATTCCCAGCAGTTGCTGCACTGCATATAAAAAAGTATAGATTTGTGAGATTAAGAAAAATTTAATTAAATTAAAGAACTAAAAGATACAACAATTATAAAATTCATACTTTGTATCCTCTTCCATCTCTATGTGAAGGTCGTCGACTTCTTCATCATCTTCATCTTCAGAATTTTCTTCTAATTCATCATCAGCCTAATCAAAATTTTAAACTTTTTATTTTTATATCCTGATTAATTTTCTACTGTTTATAAACAATAATACCGATCATTACTTACTTCTGAAACACATGATAATTCTAATCTTTCAATTTCCATTGGATCATTTAAATTGTGAAATTTGCAAAGTTCTTTCAATAATATCTTAACTTGTTGTAGTACCTATGAATGGTTTTAAACATTTAATATATAAATAACTAAATAATGATAAAATCCTAATTTAAAGAATAAATGTACAGTAAAACACCACAAAAGACAGGGGATATGTTCCACATTACAGGAAACCGCATTATACAAACCACATGTATTATGTATGAATAGCGAGTTTGGTTATAAAGCATCACAGTTCATATATAACCCGTATTTGGATAATAAAATATCCTATAACATAAAATGTATCAACCACATTATACAGGATTTTACTGTGTATATAGTGCAATGAATAAATAATAATCTGTTGATAATAATTTGAATTTTTCAGATATTAAATAAATAAATACTTTCCTACTGGAACTACAATAAGTAAAAAACAAAACCTTTAAACAATCCAGCAAATCGTTTTTTAATATCTTAAAAACGCCTTTGAATGCTTTAAGTGATCATCCTCAGTTATCATTTTGAATTGAACGAAGAATTCAAAATTATGTAAAATAATAATTGGTTGAAGAAAGTTACGCTTATGGATAAGGAATGGATGACGGTGTTAGGAATGGTGACGGTGTTAATTGACGGGTACAAAGCTCTGTACCTGTCAATTAAATTGCCTCCCTGTTTTCGTGCCCTGATCGACTTTTTGTTAGCTAAAATTAACAACTCTATGAAATACCACAAGCAGATCTTAGAATTGGCAGATTTAATTTGCCATACATCTTTCTTTCAATTTGAAGATAATACTTACCTGCAAGCAATGGGTGTACTGATGGGTAGTCCCATGTCAGCTATACTCTGCGAATTAGTGTTGCATAAACTTGAAAGCCAAATACTCCCCTCGTTCCGGGAAGACATATTGTCCTACGCAAGATATGTTGATGATATCCTTATTTTGTGGAAAGATAATCGCAGAGTTAGCCAGTTTATAGAATGGATCAACGACAACCTGTATGGATTAACTCTGGAGCTGGAGCAGGAAAATGGGAGAAATGTTAGTTTTTTGGATGTATCTATAACTTGCAAGGAAGGGAAAATCAGAACAAATATATACCAGAAACCAAGTTATCTTCTTATTATTGTTCCTAGGAACTCCGCAGACCCTGAGCATATAAAAATGGCGGTTTTTCGTTCTTGGATAAGGAGGGCACATACGCATTGCACCAGCATCTGCGACACTTACAAAGAATTGGAATATATCCGATACATAGAGATGCAGCAAGGATACTGTAGAGAACAAACAGATGCGCTCATTGCGAATTGTCAGAAGCAGCACCCTGCGCAGGGAGGGAATCAACAGAAAGAAAAACTCATGCTCAATTACATACCGTTCCTCAAAGGAATGGTTAAGAAAGTTACCAGACATAAGAACATACAGATAGTTTACAGGCATAATCCCACCGTGTACATGCTCTTCAGGAACAATAAAGGCAGTTACGAATGCAACGAGATGGCAGGGGTATACTCTATACCATTAAATTAAAGGTAAAAAAGTGAGTCTTCGAGAAGTTGTCGCAAAATTGTCTTTGACCAGAGGACAAGGTTTCAAGAAGTGTAACTGCTTAAAAAAATGCCTAACGAAGAAGTGCGCTTGCAAGTCATCAGGATTACTTTATAATTCTAAATGCCATGATAGCTCTCCAAGTTGTAACAAGTAAAATCCTTTTTTACTTTTATTAAATGAACAACGAATACCAAATGATTAGAAAAAATACTGTGATTACTGATTAGCTTAGCCAGGTAGGCTATTATATTATTTTTTACAAGATAATTTAATTTTTGTTACGTTAAAAAAGTATTTTTAAACTGTTTCACTAGTTATTAATAAATAGGACTTTAATAAGTTTATAATAGTTGCAATAAATGATTATTAAAATACTCATAGTTTTATTTCCAAAACCAACATTTACTAATCGTCTTTAGTAAAACCTAGCATGTATCAAATTCTAATGGTAAAAGTCCAGAAAATCATCTCACTTTATAAAAATCCTTACATTTACCAACTCATGTTGGTAAATCCGAAGATTTACAAGTAAAACCTAGGATTTACCAATATATGGGCTTTTACAGTAACATATATTCAATATGAAAGTAATAAAATATAATAGAGCATTGCTTTAGTAAAATGAAGATATAATTTGTAGCGCTAATTCATATGCAATTACCTTACATTACAGTATCAGGCTACAGACAAAATAATTTGAAAACTTTATTTTAATTCTGTATGTTACATAGGTTACAATGCTATACTACCAGGTGAACATAGGATCGATACAAGTGTACACCTGGCAAAGTTCTAACCCAAAAGTGAGGTCATAGGGTCAGGTTGCCAGGTTCGCTAAGTTCAGAGTACCTGGCAGCGACTTTTGGATTTATGACCAAAGCTGTTGCCACATAATCAAATAGCATAATTCAACATCAATGTTAATCATATTTATTACTTGAATAAATATCATTATTCATCACATCTCTAATATATATTGTACTTACCAGATTATCCCTTCCAACTGTGTTTGTTAATATTTGTACAGCAGAAGTGATACAAGGATCTTCTGTATCTGCAAACCACACAGGAGGGGTTGAAGGATATGCTTCCTAAAAAGAAAACTTTTTTTAAATTTATATATCAGACATTAAAATTTATTGTATCTTAGCTTGCAAAGAAATACTCATAACTACTAAAATACTGTATTTTGACAATCTTTATGCCAAATAACTTTCAAAGAGTAATGCTTAAAAACAAATTTATATGTATGAATCATCTACAAAAAACAATAAAAAGCACTAAATGCACATGTTTCTTGAAAACTGCTTAAACTTACTTAAAGAAAATATTGAAAACACATGCCTCCCCACTAGGGAATTCGATCCCGGTCCTTATTTCTAATCCCGGGATTTCGGGATTATACTTAGTCAATCCCGGGATCATTTCGGTTTTGAGGATTAATAAAAAATAAGAAAATCTTACAGAAATCAACAAATCAAAATTTAGACAAAAATCAATATATTTTACAGTATACACCTAGCTAATTTAATCACTCTAACTAATCAGACTCAGAGTCAGACTAACCAGACTTAAAATCACTCAGTCTTCATGTTAAATTTATTCTTTTTTAAGCATCACTGAGATCTGTTTAAACTCACATAAATTGAAAAAACCTTTATGTAACAAACTATGCAAATAAACGTTGAAAATTAACAAAAATCTCTCTTAACATC